>NC_062217.1:172898597-173148597 GCF_902686445.1 Sciurus carolinensis | reverse complement strand
TGAGTGTCGTCTGCGGCGCAGGCGGGGCCTGCGGTCTGTGCTGCAGGTAGCTCTGATTCCTTTGGCTGAAGCTAGACTCAGCCTTCTTGGGTTCTCTGTGGAAGTGGTGCTGTTGATCAACTTCCCCTTCCCCTGCCCTCCAATCCCTATTTTCCTTCCCTCCTGTTCTTCTGCCTCACCATATCTGCCGTACACTGTGCCAGGTGCTGAGAATAACAGGTTAAATAAAGTGCAGGTTTCCCGCACCGCTGGATGAAGGGGTGCCCAGGACCAACGTGCAGACCCGCGTCTGAACTCTGATATGACATCTGCTGTCGCCAGAGCGTGTCAGAAGGGTGTTGACGTGCGGATGTTGTGTCAGGAGAGGATTATCTTTGACTATGGTTGTATCAAAGAAGGTGTTACTCAGGGAGAAACTGAGTAGAATGAAGAGGCGTTTGCCCTGCCAAAAGACGGTGGCAGCCTTCTAACCAACGGGCCTTGAACAAGTGGCTTTGCTATGAGGCCTCTAGAGACAGCTAGGTCAGGCTGTCTGTTGGCCAGAGGAGGGAAACAGATAGGGGCAAACTTTGAGTTTCAACCAGAACTACCTGAGCAGGCCTTTCTGTGCCAGGATGAGGATCTTGGGCATCTTCCTGGAGAGCAGCAATAGGGAGCCACAGCAGGTAGCGCTGTCAGCAGGAGAGGGCTGTGCTCAGATGTGCATCTGAAAAAGATTCCCTGGACAGCAGTTTGAGGCTCTGCTGCAGTTGTCCTTGCTTTATGTCGCGCTGGGTCCCCCTCCTGGGACCCGGAGTGGCGGGGCCCAGGCTGCACCCGGTCGGCAGTGCGAGCGGGCAGCTGAGACATCTGCTCCGAGCCTGAGGATGCGTTTGGCGCTGAGGAAGGACGGAGAGCAGGGCCGGGAAGAAACCAGTAATGGGTTTTCTAAACATTTGTTTTCTTCTCGCTCTGAACGCCTGCCCTCCCTTAACCCCGCCGATGGAATTCCATTGTGTCCAGGTCCAGGGACGTCGAGCACGTTCTGGGTGAAGAATGCGTCCAGGAGAGAGGGAGTTGCTCCCGGTCGCCTTCGCGGTGCCAGGCATCTAGGCCTGCTCTGGAGCTGCTGTTGGGCAGGGAGGATCTGACGGGCGCGGTGGGCAGGAGACACCTCTCCATTGTGTTCAGCTCCTTTGCTAATCCGAAGGTGGTGCCAGGAGACCCTTACAGGGAAGCGAGACCAGCAGGACCCTTTTTGTAAATAGCCCAACCGGCTGGGCCAGGAAAGAAACGGGCCCAGACTGCCACCAGCGGCGGCTCTGAGGGCGCTGCGGCTGCCGGCTGGCCCTCTCCCTGGTCATTGTGGGCAGAAACAATGCCACCTTCCCGAAAGGAAGCCAGCGATGAAGGCTCCTCCAGGACTTCCCACTCTGAGTTTCCCATTCACTCCGGAAGGGGCTGGCCAGCTCCCCGCGGGGACCTCGCAGATGCAGACCTGGGCTCCAGGGACCTAAATACCTAGGTTTTCCTGAGTTGGGTGTGGAAACTGCTCTTTTGGTTCCACAAGGATTTTTTTCCCTCTGTTCTTCTTTTCCCTAAGATCGCCTGTTTCCTGTTCCTTATAAAGCTTCTGACCAAGTGTCTAAAATGTCAGATGCTAAAATGGCCCATGTTTTTATAAAGTGCTCAATTGCTTAACAGTTCTTTGTGATTGAATTTTTTAAAATTAATGGCGGGATGTGTTTTTCTTTCTCTCTCTCTCTCTTTTTAAACAAATGCTATGCTTTATGGCAGCACAATCTCGCTGCTTTACTGTACCGATAAAGGCAGGTACACCTGCACTATAAAACCCACTTTACATGAAGCAGCCGCTCCTGTTTTATGGCCCATTTCAGCCATTGTTCTCGCGACGTGCCATAGGTGTGCTGTAATGTGCTGGGAGGTGGACGCTTCAAGGATCAGTTTAACAGAATGGTCTAATTTTGCCAACTTTAGTGCCAAAATCTGGATTGAAAAATGCAGGACTAATATCCCAGTAGACGCACGATATGATGTCACTTCCCTGAGAATGGCCAAGATAAACATCTATTTCCAGATCACTTGCACTTACAACATGAATTCTGCCTCCTTTTCAATCTCCAAATTACGGTTCCTGTTTTCTAACAATTTTAATGTTAACCTGGTTGACGTTTGAACTTTCCTGACTTTTTCTCAGGCTCAAAGATTTTATTACACTGTGTGGTAGAGGAGGCAACATTCCATTCCAAACGTAATGACACTTTTGGAGCCTGCAAACCTGTGAACTTTAGAAAACGACGTGAGGCAGACTGAATAGTCGTGCTGAGGGGAGGGAGCACACAGACGCACCGTCCAGGATCCCGAGAGTGGCCGGACGCCCGCCCACTGTATGCTCCTCTGCTGCAAGTAAAGCTTCGCTTAGGTTCTCCTCCCCTTTCAAGGCAGCAGAGCCGGTCTGCACCAGTGCAGATCCATGCAGTTAGTACGAGAACCGACTCTGTGCTGTGCCTGGTGCAGTGCTCCTCGGGGACACAGGACCACAGACCTGTTGCTCGGAGACGACGCAACCTGAGCGTAATAGGTGCAACTTCTGTGCATGCTCCCCATTCACAGGGAGCTCACACAGCCTTCCGGGGCTACCCATTCCACAGGCTGGGAGACTGAGAACTAGCTGTGATAAATGCGTGACAGCCCCTGATGGGAATGCCAGCTCTCATGTGCTGGGTGCTTGCTGCGTGCTGCAGTCATCTGTGCCCTTTCCGTGACCTCGGAGCACCCCACGAGGGGGATCTGGCTGCCACCCCAAGTCGCAGATGAGGTAGGAGTCAGTGGTTGAGCTATCAGGAGCAAGTGCTCACATGAAGAGTCACAACCAGAGTCCAAGGCCTGGCCCTGGACACGTGCCATTGTTGCCAAACTGGTGAGTGTCATGGAAAGAGACCAGGCACGATGCTCACACGGGCCTCTCTCCCTGGGGGGATGGCATGCAACACAGAGCCACACCTCGGGGGGCAGCGCCAGCTCTTAAGCCAGCCCGAGGGGCAGAGCAGTGCCAGGGGCCGGAGTGCCCTGAGCAGAGCCCGGCTGTGCTGGAGGACGTCCTCCGGCCTGGGCCTCCTGGTCCCCTTTACTCTGGCCAGACGGGAAGCCCACTGTGGTGATGAAGGTATGGCTGACGGGGTGTCCCAACTGTCTGTTGCTGCCTCTGCCTCCTACCACGCGCGCACACGCCCCAGTCTCTCCTCCCCAGCTTCCCTCCTTCCTGTTCCCTTCTGTCCACGCCCCTGACCCCCCACACATGTAAAAGTAATATATTCTGTTCACATAAGGACATAAAAAATAATGCTGGTTAACTTTCAGCTCGCACCACTCTTAAGCAAAGGTGCCAGCTCCGTGGGTGTGGGGTCCCACTCTCGTCTCATGAGTGTGGGGGCTGTCACGGGCTCTGGGCTGCAGAGTGAGTGGCTGGTTTCTGGGGTGCATCTCCGTGGGGTGCTGGGGGAGCTTGGGGTGGGGTGGGCCTGGTGCTCCACCTCTTTTGTCCTGAAGAGGTGAGGCTGCATCTGTGTCCTGTGGTTCAAGTGGGGAGATAGCTCTTCCTGGAGGCTGGCGTGAGGACCAGGGATCCCAGGAAACTGCAGGCGTTGTCCTGCCCATGGGGGAGATGGCACTGCCTACCCATCTCCTGAGCTCCCAGGAGCTGGCCTCAGTCCACAGGAAGGGGACAAGGGAGGCCACAGGTTCCCCTCCAGGACTGGTGGCAGGCACGCTCCTTGCCTGTGGAGGAGGCAGGAGCTCCTTATCAGCAGGCTTCTGTCCATCTTTACTTAGTGTACCCAGATGGAGCGAGCCCCCTCTCCAGCCCCAAGTCTTTGCCTGGTCCACTTGGAATCGTGTCCTGGGTGTAGCTTGTCCTTAAGGGTTGGTCTCTCTTGTAGGCGTGGGATCTTGAAAATAACAGCCACGACCTACTGTCTTTGCACTTCTCTGACTGTGGAAAACACTAATGACATTAAACAAATATCCATTTGCCTTCCGGTGGTGTAACTTCCAAGCAGACGTCCGGGGGTGAGCCTCCGAAGTCTACTGACTGTGAGCTTGGGGGCGCCCTTTCGCATCCCCCCACCATCCCCGTAGAACGCAGGGTGCTGGAGGGGGACCTTTCAAGACCCTTGCACTTTCTGAGAGCTTGCAGGACCTGAGAGTTAAAGCAACATGGTGTTTGAAGAGTGTCGGCTCTGACCAAAGGAACTCATGAAGAACCCTCCTCCAGTTTCACCACGATTTTAATCTGTCACGTGCTTGTAAGATTCCACGTCGATGACTGCGACCAGACAACACTATTTCTGAGAACAGTGGCCTCACTTCTGAGGAATCAGCACAGACTGGAACGAGTCACATGGCCTTCGCCGACGGCAGACCCCACGCACACACCCACAACCAAGAGGCATAGTTTTGTCATCAGGAAACTCCCGGGGTCCGTTCCGTCCCAATGTCCAGCCTGCCCAGGCGTGGAAGGAGAGACCATAGTGTGTGCTGGCTACCTCTGAGGCTGTCCGTTACCAGGAGTCTGCTCAGAAAGTGGATTGCTAATTGTTTGATTTTTCTGCCAACAGGAATCCCTGCAAATTAGAATTGTAATCTCTGTGGGTATTTCCTGAATTAAAAGAAAATATATAATAAAATAAATAAATATTAGTTGTTTGGTTGCATAAGCTTTTGAGACCTGCAAGGCTCCTCATCAATTATTAAACACGGCCAAAGATGACATTCCTAACTAGTGTGTACGTTGTTGCAGCAAGACACGGGCGCGGAGCTGTGAGGCACAGATTTTCACGCTCACACTGCTGGGCCTGAGGTCTTTGCCCAGCAGCTTTAAGGTCTCTACCACGTACTTTCCTTAAAAACAATCAGTGCAGGTGTTGAACAAATACATGATTTCAAACCTAGAATTCACTGTATGAAGCGCACGTGCATGCACACACACACGCACACACACACACACACGCACACACACGCGCACACGCATGTTGCTGATCTGGAGATGAGGTGCCCTTCAGTTTCCACATGTGTGAACCAATGCATCCTGCGCCGGTTGCAGGCATCAATAGGCACGTGTTAGGCTGCAAGTGGCAACAGGAGAAATTGGACACACTTCATAATTTGGTGGCAGAAGAAAAATGGCAAAATCTTGCTCTGGTCAAAGTCATTAAGGGCCAGGTTCACTACACAATCCTGGTTAGGAGATAAAATATGAGAGGGCAGCTTACATATTGCAGTGATTAAATATTTACTGTTCAAAGAAGATTCGCAGAACTTTTTAAAATTAATGGCTTCAAGTCTTTGTTTGGATAGTATCACAAGTATTGAGCCATTTATTGAACTGTTTGCTGAGCTATTTCACCATCGTTAGCGACATCCTCAATTGCCAGCCTTCCTCTCACTCCCTCTCTCTCTCCTTCTCTCTCTCCCTCTTTCTCTCTCTCGCTCTCTTTTAAAAGAGAAATAGAGTGGGATCGCTCCCTTCCTGCTCTCACCAGCTGGTAGATATAAATTATATATTAAACTGTATTTGCAATGGATCACTGCAAGTGACAAGTAGTTTTCCGAAGGCTTTGTCATGGCAATGAAGTGTGTGCCTTTCGTACAGTGGTTAATATGAGTCCTTATTCATATTGTCCAAGTCTTCAAAAACATAATTCAGAAAAATGGGCAGCACTTAATAGAGCTAATCTCTTGTTCTGATTCAGCCTTCAAGATCAGCAGCCTGTAAATAAGTAAAAAAGGGCCTAAACGGATTTAGCGCTGTTAATCTTTCCATAGTGGGGATATCTAGCTCTTTAGCCTGCAGTCTTTGTTGACAGAAGTGGCTCTATTGTACCAGCTCCAGTGGCTCCGCAGCCGGCTCCTTTTGAAGGGGCTGCTATCGGCCCTCTGCACGCATGCCACCCTCGCCCTGCACCAGCAAGATAGGCTGGCCACAGCGGCGGAGGGGGAGATTGGTTTGCGTGTCACCCGCAGCATATGCTGGATTCAGCTGCTGCGAGCGGTGCGGAGTGAATGGCGAGGGACGACAATGCCTCGTGCTACAGGCTCGATGCCTCCTCTTGCTCTTATTTGACTTTGCCTGCTTCACTGATTTTATTATGACAGCCTGAATACTGAGGAGGGAATTAAACTGTTAAGCAGGCATCAGAGGCTGTCTAATGTTTAATGCAAGAGTCGGAGCATGTAAGAACTGATAATGAATACAAACAGGGCGACATCTTATTTGCTGTGTTTTTATTAGGCTGACTTGAGAGCCCGACATCCGCCGCTATCACTTTTCTCTTCTGTTTTCTCAGTTTTCGGGGGTTAAAATTTCTAGCGCTGGTGACAAACGTGCCTAAATGTGATGTGAATTAAAGGCGGCTCTAGGAGATTGTAATACTTGGAAATCATCACCTATAATAATTATGTATAGATAGGAGGTAGTCTCGGCTGTTAAAAGGTCACCCAGTGAGATGTAATTGCCTTTTTCATACTCCACTACATTTACTAGGACAGAAGCACGACCCTGCTGGCAATCGCAGTAAATATGCCATCTTGAGATTGTAATGATACATGCCAGCACTCTCCGGCGCTTGCTGACTGCCCGATTCCTGCGATGGGCTGGGGAGAAAATGGGCTGGAAATGTAAAAATAAAGTAAAGACCACATGGTAAGAATGGGAAAATTAAAAATAAAATCTTCAATTAAATATCGCCTCCCCTCGCCGGCGTCATGAAAGACAAAAGGTTCCTTCGTGACACCAGGACTGGAGAGGTGGTTCCTAGAGGTCTTTTCTGTGGTTCTTCTAAACGCAGGAACTGTTCCCCAAGAGCAGCCGCCGCGTGTCAGAGCCCATGGCTCCGGGGCTTTCAGAAATTTCCAGCGCCCTGGACTGCCCTTTGGAGGGCAGGACCGAGTGCCCGGCTGTCCACTCTGAAAGCACACAGAGCCAGTTGGGAGATGCTGGATTCCATTTCCTATAAAGAAGCCGAAAACGCAGCAAGAGTGTTTTGATTTTCCAATTACACTTAGCACGTACTAGAGGCATCGGAGGTCGGGGTGGGGGAGAGAGAGGCAGAAGGAGAGGGAGAAAGTTGGAGATCCTTGGGTGTCTGCACGAAGGCAGAAACCTCTATTTCTTAAACGTGGCTTTGTTCCCAAGCACACAGAGGTGAGGGGTGGGCCTGGGACCCGCGGGGCGGCTGGGGAGAGAAGTGGCTTCCCAGAGTCTCCTTCACAAATCTACCGTGCCCCAGCAAGGGAAACGCTAAGGTCACAGAGCGACAAATTGTGAAGACAAGAAAAGTCTGTTATTAAACATTCCAGATAAATCACAGTTTGCACTCTTAAGGTATCAGATTCAGGGGCCAAGGAGAAGCCAGGTCGGGGGTCTGCAGAGAGGGTTGAGGGTGGCGGTCTCTCCACCTCCCGCCCTGTGGACCTCAGGGTGCACGTCCCCCACGCCGAGGGAGACAATGGGGGCCCCTCCACCTCGAGACTGGAATATTTTCAGACTTACGATATAATTGGAGTTATCCTGGAGATGGGTTTTAAATGACTGCCTTCCAACAGTGAACCCAGCTAATAGGAAACCCAGAAATCCAGTTGCCTAAGTCAACTGCTAAATTTTTAAAAAGTGAAATACAATATGTACGACTGCTCCCCCCACCCCCGGCATCTTAAACATCCCTCTCCTTTAAAAATCTCCCGAGTGCTAGGCTATACTAGTTATTACCAATTGAATTTTCAATAGCCAACTTTCCAAGCCCTAACTTTGACAAATTTTATTTCACATTTGTCAAAGGAAATAAAGCTGACAGCATTACAGGGACTGTGTACTAAAAGTAGTATCTCAATTCCAACAGTCCGTCCAACCTTTCTTTCCCTAGGGGAGCATTAAATCTGGACCCAATTCACAGCTTTGTTTGAACACTATATTTTGCCTTTTCTTTGCACCTTTGATATTTATTTCAGTGTTAAATCTATTCTTCCCTTCATCTATTACCCTGTTTTATTTCTGTTTTTGAGAACCTATATTTTTGCTAATAAATATTCACTGCACCATTTCATCCTGTACTTAATATGCCCAGTGCATGTTTTCTGTGCTAACTTCGCAACAGATTGAGTGGACATTCCACTGTTGCAGCAGTCATAAAATTCAGGAACTTATAAAACCCACCTTTCCCCTTCCACCGCTGCTCCGCTACAGTGTGTGTTCCTCCCTCTCCTCCCCCACTGGCTCCGGCAGCCCTGAGCAGAGCCACAGCTCCCCCCTGTGGCCTCCGGGGGGATGGCTTCCAGGTCACAGTGGAGACTCCCACCTCCGCCTCCTGCCTCCTGCTCCATTCCTATCTGCTGCAGTTCTGTGGGACCACATCTCAAGCCTGGGATGCAGGCCGGACTTCAAGGCTGGGGAGGTGGGTGGAAGGAGGCAATCGCTGAAGCACAGCGTCCTCCCAGCGCAAGCCGACCCGCGCCTCGCGCTCACAGAAACAACCAGCCAGAGTGACCACGCTTCCCCTTTCCTCCCAGGGCATCCCTCCTGCCCCACAGTGCTGGGTTTCTCGACCTGCGGTGGGGACATAGGAGTCTGCACTGGGCTCAGTGCTGTGCAAACCTAGAGGCAAAGATGTGCTTCGTGGCCACATTCAGGTTGCTTCAGGAAAATGCCACAGCAGACCCCAGCCAGATTCGAGGACATGCTTAGTTTCATGGAAACGCTGTTCGCTGGGAGTGAGGTAGAATGATAGCCAACTTAAAAAAAAAGAGGCTTAACATATGACAGCAGCTCAGCTGGAACCCTGGAACACATACTGCACGCATCTTTGATCTTCCGCATCACATTAAGTAACAAAGACCAGAGGACTTCAGACATGTACTAGATAGCCTGCTCTTGATCACAGTAAAAGCCCTCGCCCGGTTCTGGACTATAGATTGCATCATTGATTTTTCTCCTTCCCTCCCCCCAAAGAAGGGACTCTTTTAAGTATGTCTGATTCTTCTAATTAGATCATTACTGCTATTGTAATGTTTACTCCATATACCCTCTTATGAAGAGCATGGGGCTTTTTAACAGTAGATGTTATGCTGCCCCTGGTATCGCTTGGGAAAATACACTCAAATGGTTAAGTCTGAATACTAAACGTGGCAGCCTTGGTGTGGCCGTGTGCGTGTGCCCACGCAAGCACACACACATACTCAGACACACACGCCCTTTGAAATCACTTTTGAAAAATACCCCTATTTCTTGCTACTTAAGGAACAGCTGCGGTGAGAGCAAGCACACACGCCGTATTACGCATGTAAATGCATGCAGCCCAGAGGAAGCTGCTGTAGAGCCCCCGTCTGCGTCTGAAAACGCAGGAAAGTTTTCCTGCCCTGGTCTGAAAGAACGGAAGGGAAGCACCTGAATCGGACTCTCCCTCTCTCTGGCCAAGGATCCTACTTCCTTTCTCTTTCCTTTCTGCTTTTCCTTCCCGGCTGCCATCAGCCTATCATCTATTATTCCCTTCATGTGCCTTTGGTTGTGTGCTCTTCACCTTGGTCTGATGAATCTGGACCCTCTCTGGGTTTGGCAGCAGTCAGTTGGCTGTGCAGCGATGTAGCTGGGGTGCTCAGAGAACGTGCAAGCACCTCAGGAGGGCCTGGCACGCGCTGCTCTCTGTGCATTGACGTGCAACTTAGGACAGTGGATTTGTTTGTGAGAGCGGCTGTGTATTTTTTAAAATCATGGTCACTGATCTCGAATTAATAACTCTTAGAGGAAAGAAATATACTAAATGATCATTTCCAAAGACAATACTTAGCATAATGAGCTCTTCAAACAGTACCGTTTATGAGGTGACTGGTGGAGAGCACCTTTCACATGGTCCCAGTGGAGGACTGGGTGGTTTCATTCTGGACTTACGCACTCGGGTTCAGGCAATTGCCCGAGTGTTGAAGAGACCCTTCTTGGTGTGTGCAACCTGGCTTCTGGGGCTCTGCCTCTTAAAGCATGTTAAATAATAAATAACTTATTAAAACATGTTCAATGTAATAATGGCCTTCTTCATGAATTGTTGTAAAAGAGAGATTAGAAAAGTAGAAGAAGCAGTCTTCAGGGGGAAATAACTGGAATTTCTAGCAGTAGGGTTGTGTAATGGTTCTATATTTTTAAAATGTGCCTGTACTCCATTCATAGTCATTTAAGTGCTTAAATAAGCACAATAAATGTAAATAATTTACTGCTTTGAAAACAGAAAATTGGGCAGAAAAGTAATTTTGAATAGTAAGTTGGCTTGCGATCTTCGATGATTTGGGATCCTCTAAAATGCAACTGGCAACGGCTGTTCATTAAGCCTGTTCTTATTGAGCCTTCTTCATGTTCATTAGCGATTAATTCAGACAGATATTTAACTTAATAAGGTAAGCAAATAAACAAAAAAATCGCTTTCTGTGCCTTAAGGTTTTTAGACCTCTAATTGCTTTTGTGGCCTAATTATCAAGATTAACACCTTAGACTGTTCTCCGTTTCGCCTTGCAGGAAGGAAAAAAAAAAAAAAAAGAAAGAAAGAAAGAAAGAACCCCACTGGGCATTTGGAAATCTTTTAAGTGGGAAGTGGAAAGGGTTAAGGATTTTCCCTCCGAAGACAAAGTGACCACCCACCAAAATAAGAGGCTCCGACTGAGTTGTGCGTGGATTTCTTAGAACCTCAGCTGAGCGAAGGAGCCACACACGGCAGGGCTGAGAGAACAGAGCTGACTGCCATTCTGAGCCCGGAGAGCGTCTGTCGCAGGATAAATCAGACTTGCCGGAGGAGTGGGCGCCCGGCTTCCGCTTCCCTCGCCGGGACTCTGGCTGCCGTTCTGAAGTGGCAGTAATCAGAGGTTCTCTGCGTGGTCATCGCAGTTAAAAGTTGATATTAATTTAAGGTCATATGTGGTTGTCAACACTTTATAATGAGTGACAAACCACGTGCAGGTCCTTTAGTATTTACTGTAATAATATTATTCATAATGGAGTCATTCGGTATTCATGTGGATATAATATGTAATTCCACTGTAATTTAGCATTAATTAATGTCCACTTATTGTAGCATATTATACTATAGGAAACAATTTCTGATAAGAGACACCAGTGTAATTTAAGGGTGACTCTGATTGTAATTTGAATAATGATATACATTGCTCTGTGTCTGGATGCCTCTGTTCCCACCCCCATCTCCTGCACGCACGCGAGCCGGAGGAGTCACACACACGTGCACACACCCACGTACACTCTCGGGGTGCCTACGGCTGAACAGGTATTTGTAGCACGGACGTTGAAGTGTTTGGAATCTCTTCCAGATCTTATTTGTGAATGCTGAAGTTTGTCTCCATCAGAGATTTTTATTGTCACTGCACGGTGATGCTTCCGTAAATTGCTGATTCAGTATCTCTCGTAAACAGAGATCGATGTCAAACAGTTGTCCTTTAATAGAGGCGACTATTTGTAAGTGAAAGTTTTTACAAAGGGGCTTTAACAATAGAAGCTCATATCCACTTACCCACGTCTCTATCCATTCCTCTACCTAGGTCTGGATATCTTTATGCATCTCTGAGCCTGCCTGCCTGTCAGGGAACAAAGTTACAGAGCCGATTCTGCCAGTGCCCGTGTGCAGAGCCGAGTGGGGAAGGTGCTGGGTGGGAAGCTGCATCCGGCCTGGAGCCGCCGCCCCACTGCCGAGCTCCGGGAGCCTCCGCAGCCTCCAGCTCACCCACTGCACTTTGCCGGTCTTGCAAGAAGTCTGAGGCTTCCCACCAGCCTCTCCTGAACTTGACACCATATTTCACTCCTTCTTGTAGCACGAAGGGATTTAAAACCTCCTTTTCCTTTAATTCTTTTCTTTCTTTAATGGGTGACTGGATAAATTCAGTGGTGGGTTTCTGTGACACTAACGCAGCAGCTAAGTCTATGATGCACTCGCGCGATGTGGTTTCAAGTCCCTCGCCATATGTTTTCTCACCGGAATGCCTCGTCTTGCAAAATTACAGGAACCGAAGCTTAAAAACACAATTAGGTAGTTTAAAATGAAGTATTAAAGAAATACCACATATATTCCGATGCCTGCGAGGTTTTCTTCCTCTCTCCTTTTTTGGTTTTGTTTTGTTCTTGGAGTATTCAAAAAGCCTCTGCTGTATTTGATTTTTATACTAATCATGCCCCATATTTTTTGGATTATGTTATATAGGCTGTGGTTAAATTATAAATGAAAGAGTGAACTACCAGACTTCTTGTCATAACAGCAGCTTTTATGTTGTTACAGAAAATGCAAAAAAAAAAAAAAAAAAGTGTTTTGTGATGAAGGGTCCCCGCGCTTATTTTGTGTAGCTTAACGTATACAGGCAGACGAGCAAAGCAATTTGTAGAAATGTTTTTTGCAGCATTTTGAAGATTACAGCACCCTCTCCGTCCTCCGAGGGGAAAATGGAAGGAAACTAAATACACACTGCATAAATGTCGCTGCATCCTGACGGCTGTTTCTGCCTCCAGCTTTAAGGATCCTTCTCAGGAAACACGCGGGCACACGCACACAGAGCAGAGCCTAGTTCACGTCACGATTCTCATCGAGTTTCAAGCCAGATCAGGCATTGAAGGAGGCAGCGACCTGAAAGCTGAATTGTGCCACTCCAAGTTCCCCCTTTTCGGTTTAAAAAGAAGGAAAAGGGGCCGAACCTTTGGCCTGACCAGAGCAGTGACGAGGAGTCAGGCTCGGCTGCTGGTCTTTGTATGCATTTGTTTTCCCATTAAACTTGTTTCAAAGTCACCATACGTGAAATCACAAGAAAGTCTTTCACAGATGCCTCGTGCGGCCCTGCTCAAAGCACTTGACCCAACTGCGTTTTATGTCCCCATCCTGAGGGCTGGGGCTTTAAGATATAATTTATATTCAGCAAATTGATGAAATATTTAGCTTATAGGCCGTGGCATTCTCGGCTGGTTGTAACCGCATCACTTAGGATCCTTGCTATGGTGCAGGCACGAACAGCAATTTTCTGCATCAAATCGACTGCCATGCTGAACCATTTGGTAAATTCGGCCCCAAACTTTTGCCAACTGAAATGGGGGTGAGAGGTCAGGGAAGCCCAGCGAGCAGAAGGGTCGGCATCTGCATGGGGTCCTTCCCTGGACGCGGTTCTAATGGAGGCAGGACAGTCACACGTCCCGGGAGCCGCTCGGATGCCTCGCACAGGAGCGGGTCCTCTGTGAGAATCGGTAGCGTAGCTTCCGCCCTTCATTTGTAGATAAGTGTGTTCCTGAATGTCTGAAAGAACATTTGATGTGGAAGTTAAAACAGTGCTGGAAAAACATCTTTGCCTTAATTGCCTTTCATTCTGCAGCTCTCAGCCACCTCCTCGAGGAAGCACGAGAGGGAACACGCACAGCCCCTCCTTCACGCCCTGCGCCGGTGGGCTCGGCTTTTGCTCCCTGTAACCAGCCTTAAGGACTTGGGTTTTCTGTATTTTTGTTTTTTTGGCTTCATTGGATGAACTGTCTCCCCAAGATAACAAATCTTCCACAGCACTTGGTGGAGTTTGGTTAGGGGCTACCTCTGAGCAACGTGAACTTGGCCTTGCTGGTGTCTTACACTAATACCTTCGCTCCTGTTAGGAATCAGGGTACTGGGAAACAGCCTGGAGCCATACAGCTGATGATTTCACCAAATTTGCATCTTTTCAACAGTAATGGGGATGGCTTCCACAAATGCTCCCAGGCTCTGAATGGATGTTAAGTGGTTGTTTCTAGTTCCTTCCCTCCTGGGTCCCTGGAGAGCCTCTTCCCAACCCACCCACTCAGCCCTGAGCCCAGCTGGTTGGTGGCAGAGGGCTATGTGGGTTTGACAGCCCATCCCCAAGGCCAGTAGCCGGCTTGCTGGGCAGGACATCTGGGCTGGGTCTACCCGGGCACTGAGGCTGGGCTGGAGTTCTCGGTGCTGCCGCCGCTGCACACCCAGCCTTCAGGGGTCCTTGCCACAGACATCTGCCTTCTGCAGTGGGAGCCTGGGTCGGGGGCACAAGGAAGCCCTGCAGAGACGTAGGGTTGGAAGAGATGCGACAGGCCCAGGGATGGCACTGACCGGCTGCGGAGGGCCCTGAGGGAGGGAGGGCCACCCAGATTTCCCCAGGGCCAGACCGCCCCTCCTGACCAGAAGCAGGAGCATTGTGGGTGAGTTGTCCAGGAGCAAATGTTCTTTTAATGTGGTTTTGATTAAAGATAGGACAGTTTCGTGTTCTGAAAGCATACCAGATGTTTGTTCTAATTTTTAACGACCCTTCTGCCAGTCCCCGGCTGGTCAGCTCCTCCAGGATTGTGGGGCCATCCAGAGTCGGGCCCGTCAGGCTCTGCATGTGGCCGGGCTTGTTCTGATGGGCAGACTGGCAGCTGTGTGCCCCGGGTCTTCTGGGTGGGCTTTTCCTGGAGAGAATGTCCTGGGAGGCAGGATCCGCTTCCTGCAGCTGCTTGGAAGACGGGAAAGCAAAGCGTACAAGGCCCGTCCTGTCTCTAGGGGCCCTCCCCGGTGCCTTGAGGCAGCCTCCCTGCTTCAGTTCTGTCAGACTCGTGTAGGGGCTCCTGCCCCCAGGGCTCATGTGAGCTGAAGGTCAGGACTATTTGAGCTTGTCCAGCAGGCTGTTCTGGTCCTAGGACAACCACAACTGGAGCCTGGTAGGTGTCCTGTGGGTACTGCCTCTACTCCTCCTGAGAGCATCCTTCAGAGGAGGCTCACATTTACGGGGCCATGTCACCTTGCACATCCTCTTTGTGCTCTGGAAAGTCAAGGAAACCCCTCTGTAAGCCAGGCCTTGGAAGTGCACTGCTCCTTGCTGCTCAGCTCCGCTCAGCTCTCGAGCCTCCCCTCCTATACGCCTCGGAGTCCAGGTTCCTCAGCTCCTCAGGAGCCCAGCTGCCATGGTCTTCTTCATTCTCCTGTGTGGCTGATTTTTGAGGAAACCTACTTTCTCAAAATGTAACTTTTCTATTTTTAGTATATGTAAAAGTTTAGATTTAAAAATCTGCTGCACAAATATTGGACTTATTATTTGTTTCCTTCTGCAAGGCCAACCCAAGAATAGCAGCCAGCCTATTCAAAAGAACCGACAAAGGGACCATCGGAATCAAACCTCTCCACCTATCGTGGTGGTTTCGTGATGATGGAATTCAAAGATTTAACTGCATCTTTCATTTTAGAAGCTCCCGGAACGAGGGCCGTGCGTCCTCCTCCACTGTCCTCCTCTGCTTTGGGAGGCCTTCTTCCTTGACGTTCCTTACCTCGTAACTCCTGAGGAGCAGAAGAACGGGAGGAAGCGATGAGCAGTCACCATTTCCTTGTTGAATCAACCAGGGACGCACGAGCAGAAGCCCAGGGAACCGCTCCGCCATGAGTTCCACAGGCCGCGTGTGCCGAGCCAGGCAGCGGCTGCCGGCCGTGGTGGACAGCACCCCGGAAGGAGCAGACGCTGGGCACAGGGACTGGGCTGTCCTTGCAGGTGTCTTCCAGGCCCAAAGCTGAGAACAACCACAACAGGGGTCTTGCCATCTGAAAAAGCCAGAGTGATAAGCCACAACCAGCACCACAGGACAGAGCCTTGGTCCGCCGGGCCTGGCCACGGCTTGCTCCCTATTGTGAAGCGGAATAAGAAGTGATTGCTAATGATCTCCGACGTTTATCAGGAAATATGAAAAACAAAAACAAAGCACCCCCCACCCCCACGCAGCGCTCCCTGGGGGCCTTTGCTGTCTGTGCTGCTTCACCTGCCTTTGGTCGCCTCACCGCCATCCCCTTCGATCACCTTGAATAAAATATTATGCACAAAATTTAATAGCTTCAGGACAGTTCCTTTCATATGTGCCTTGAAATTCTTCCTCCGTTTTATGTGTCGGTATATTTCCTTAAAAGCCATGTCAGCAGAAATGAACTAAAATTAGTAGAAAAAAAAAAAAGCCCACCTAGTTTGCTGTTATTAGCAAGGTAAGATTCTTACTTTCCTAATTAGAAAATAGATTTTATTTAACAGAGAAACATTTAGAATGCCCTTGGTTTAGCTCACTTAATAAACAGACACATACATGTATTTAAGTCGTATATTTTAACCTTTGTTTTTATTCTCTTCTCTATGCTTCTATAAAACATATACTGATATATTATGGATTTACAGGCTAGCACATCTCAGTACAATTCTGTTTATTTGTCAGCATGCTTAGCTGTCATAGGACAAAAATACCTTTGTACCAGAAAGCACAGATCTGCTGAGATGTCACTTTGTGGAGAGTGCCGGCTGGTTCTCATCCCAGCCGTGGTTTCTGGACGCCTCTCCGCCACCCCTCTGCTGCCCTGGGAACACTGTTACTGTAGTCCACACTCCCGCGCTGACCTGTGCTGCTCGGAAATTTTCGAGATGAAGTCATTCCTGGTTTCGGTTACCAGAGAGACGTCCACCAGCCCAGCTGGGCAGGCTCAAGGGCAGCAGCATTAGGGCCTGACAGCCACCCTCGGGAGGAACAGGGTGGGCAGGAGCCCGCCTGCACCCCGGGGTCTTACAG
The DNA here is from genome assembly GCF_902686445.1 of Sciurus carolinensis. Taxonomy (NCBI): domain Eukaryota; kingdom Metazoa; phylum Chordata; class Mammalia; order Rodentia; family Sciuridae; genus Sciurus; species Sciurus carolinensis. Next base: position 173,132,009 of record NC_062217.1, on the reverse strand, counting down.
AAGCTCCGTGGAATGAGGCACCCTCACCAGGCCCACAGAGTCTTTGTGTAAAATGCCTTTCTTTAAAACCGGAATCTGAATGAAAACCCTGGGGAGGTGACCGTTTGCTGTGTTACCAAGTGGACAACACACACACACACACACACACAGAGCACACAGACTCCTCACTGTGCAGATATCTTTAGGGCGGGTACTTGGAGACCTTCAGGCTCCCTTTGTTAAGAGGCCGGCGCTCCCCACCTTGCCTGGGGAGGGCTCAGCATGCCCCAGATTCCTGCAGCACTTGATCCTGCACAATGCAGTTTCTGTGCCTGGATCTGCGAAGTGCCCTAGAGGAGGCCAGGGCTGGGAGGAGGGGGCCTGACCCCTCCCCGCCCCCGGGTTAGAACGTGCCCGTGACCCACACACTTTACAACATAACATCCAGATGTCCAAAAACATTTTTTGTTAACTCTATGAAATTCGATAGAATGTGAAATGTGATAGTACATGAACTCAGTGACATAAATTGTAAAGCAGCCCCAAGTTCTGTATGTGGAAACACAGCAGTTTTTCCTGAAGGCTAAAACCCCCAACAAAGCCATGAGGGGCTCACTGGAGATTTGCCACCCAACTCTGGGGCCCCTCTTTCTGCTGAAGCATCCCTCCACCCTGGAGGTAGCTTTCTCCCAAATCCTTCATGAAGAGTGGACAGACGTGCTGTTTCCCTTACGACAAAAAGTCAAGGTCTGGGTGATGTTTCCTGGGACAGGGAATTCGGAAATGATACGGACGTCTCTCCCTCCATGCTCTGTTCTGGATGGCAAGTGCTCAGTCTGCTGTGGCAGGAGGAGGAGGAACCCCTGACCCACACCCATCTAGCTCATCTGTCCTGCTGCACAGAAGGCAGGGAGAAGTGGGAGGTGGGGTTTCGCCCCTGCGTCCCTGCAGGCTGGGAGCCCCTGGAGCACAAAGCCAGTCTTATACCAGCAGCAGAGTTGACTTTTGCTGAAAAACTGCTGTCCTGAGACTCAGGAGGGTACCAACCTGCAGGACTGCAGAGTCTGAGTGACATTAGGTCGGGAAGTCTTTCATGAGAAAGTCAACAACGGGACTCACCATGTTTGGAGCCTGACAGGGTCCGTGCCCAAGGACCCAGAGCAGCCAAGAAGCCTGCCCACTTTCCTTGGGGGACAAGCCCAGCTAATACCTGATTAAAGTGATGACTTCAAAAGGGCAGTTTTGGTCTCAACTCCTGCCTCAGTTTCCTGGGAACAGGAGAGAGTTAAATCAAGCCAGCCCTTCCCAGTCCAGTGATCTCTGATCCGTGCTTTTAATGAAGGAAACAGATCGTGTGGAGCCAGCTTGGCAGTATCAATTCTCATGGAGCTTGTTTCCTTCTCTGTTACATGAAAAAATGTCTTTCAAAAATCATATTTAAAAAGTAAACCATATTACAAGAGTAGCACAAGCCTATTGTAAACTTTTTAAAAATATAGATTATTTTAAAAATTTATAATTGCCCACCACTTCACTTCCTTTTGCTAGCTTTTTGGTTACTGAGCCAATTTTATCTATGTTTTAATCTTTTGAGATTGTTCTATGCAAATAGTTTTGCATGTTGTCTTTTTCCCTTAAGTTTCTGTCATAATCCTTTCCCTTTTCTACATTAAAAAAGCTAAAAATTTTGAACGACCTTCATAAATGGAAGATGCCCCTATAAATGGATTTAATACAGTTTACTACTGTTGAATGTTTGGGGTTTTTTTCTGTGCGTGTAGATGCAACTGTTTTGGACTTTTTTTTTTTTTTGAAAGCTTGCACCAAATGAATGGCTGTTTCTTCAGGGTAGTTTTCAGACCGTGAAATTTCTGAATGAGGGGATCAGGACGCGTCCATTTCCAAAAGAATTTGCCTGGTTCACGCCAACAGCAGCCTGGGAGAAGGTAAGGCGCACATTCCCAAATGAGGCTTTTCTTTCTCTTTCATCTTACCTATCAAAAATGGCAGGTACTTGGAAAATAATATTTGTTGTTTAATTTGAAATTTTTGTGTTAGCTGTGGCAACAGACTTTAAAAAAAAAAACAGGTGAATGACTTTTCTTCTTGGATTTTGTGTGTATATTTACATTTCATCATATGTCACTTGCAAAATTCTTCTAATAGTCAACTAGTATTGTTAAATTGAGCTGCTGAGGTTGTCACCTGGAAAACCCGCAGAAGCTGAAGAATTAGACGAAGATTTCTCTTTTGCTTCCTGCTTTCTTCCCCACTAAATTCCTTCCATCTCTTCTGCGTTTGCAAAGGGCTTTAAGAATGTATCATCACGTTCATGATTCTGTGGGCAGAATAGAGGGAAGCAATGTCACCTGGTTTTACCAAACATATCCCCACTTATCTAAAGTGGGAGGGCCTCGTTCTTGCCATCTGCTTGGTCACACTGGCGAGTACTTCATTGCCAGAACCGCTGAGAGCACCATCTTAACCTCTGCGAGCATTTTAACCATTCACACCCAGAAGAGTGTAACCTAGGAGCAAGACTTGCAGAGTGGCCGTGAAGATTGCTGCTTGAAGGATTAACACGCTTCCGAGGACGCTAGTCGTGACGTTCGCGGTGCTGCCAGTCAGAAGTTCTCCTCAACTGGGTGGAAGGTGAGGAAGGTCCTGGGTTCCCACAGAATGCTCTAAGGGCAGCAGACTCTCATCTCGGCAGTGAGCCTTGGTGGTAGCCCTATCGTCCAGTGATAAAAGCAGTCATGGAAGGTGGGAGTAGAAATTTTGAAAGCTTCCCCTGCTTGCTGCCCAAAACCTGCTACTCTCAGTAGTGAATAAATGTTCACTTCCAGTTGTATTTTTCAGCTCATTAATGAGAAATTCCTGAGCTACCATTACTGTTCATTGTTCAGATTCATTGCAGTCTTCCTTCTGTATCCATGGGGGCTTGGTTCCATCCTTTGGACACCAAAATCCTTGGATGCTCACGTCCCTTATGTGAGACAGCGCACGGCATCTGCATATAAAATAGGTGCATCTTCCTGTATGCTTTGAATCATTTCTAGACCACTTATGACACTTGATACTATGTAAATGCTATGTAAATAGTGGTAAGCTGTATTGTTCTGGGAGTGAAAGAGAAAACAGACTATTTTAAAAATATTTTTGATCAGTGGTTGGTTGAATCCACAGATGTGAAACCCACCAGTATAGAACACTAACTGTATTTTCCTAGGACCAAGATATTTAAATAAGAAATTAAGATCTAATTAGGTTTGGATTGGAAAGACACAACTGTAGTTTTGTAGCTGTCACTGGATTTTGGATGATGTCCCTGCTGACCTTGATGTTGCTCTGGTGACTGGTAGCTAACTGAAGAAAGCAGGGGCTTTAAAGTTTGGAACCCAAGGTTGTGTTGGGCTTTAAATATCATTTTCATTTTGACTCTCTTTGTTGATATCCCATGTCCTTTCCAGACTGAGAGATTAAGAAAAAGCAAAGAGTTGGGAAAGCAAGTGGTAAGTGCCAATTAACTAATATATACATATTTGAAACTTGAGATTTTCAAAGATAGTGACCCACATGGTTAATAAATCTTATTGGGTCTCAGAATATCCAAATTGGCATCTATAAGAAAAGACTTCTGTTTCTTTCTCCTATTATCTCATCCTAAGCAACGTGCAATTATTGTCATTTTAATTTGGAGTTTTGGACACGAGTCTCTGAAGTGTTTCCTACAGATGAAGTTTGCAGCTGAATTATAAATAAACGAGTTGCCAATAACTCTGGATAGTGTAACGGCACCTCTTTTCTATTGTCAATCATCTTTAGCACAAACTTCTGTGGTTTTGGGTGTCATAATGAGTACATTCCAACTGTGTGGAGACCTTGAAGTTTTTGTAGTGGAATCTTAAATGAGAAGATGCCCATTTCTGGTGCTATATTGAAGGGTTCTGGGCTTTGCGAACTTTCAGTTGTCATATGTGTGGGCACGCGTGCACACAGTCGAAAGCACATCAGGTACATATACACTCACACACATATTCTAAGACCATAAGAAAGAAGAAGAGCAACCACATATGACCAATATATTAAAGCTAGGTTTTACGAATTCTTATTTTACACTTATTTTTATATAATGTTTTAAAGAAAGTGATATCCACATTTGCTTCGTAGTCCTTATTTAAACTGTGACACTAATTAATTACAGTGTGATTTGAAGCATTTACAATTAAATTTTAATATATATACTACAACTAACAACTCCCCCATCCCACTTACTCCCCCCAGGTGGTATTCTTAAGGATTTAAGAAAAGCATTATTTCCCAATATTCCACCAGTAATTTCTCTTTCTTATTGAGTCTCTAGTTCTTTCCTAATTATGGGACTGCAAATTATTTACTCTAGTTTTAAATTAAAGAAGCAGACAAGTAATCTGGTGTAAAAAGCACAGTTCCAACTTCAGGAAAAAAATGAGTATGTGTTTAATTTCTCTTTAGGCACAGAGCTGTGCAGCCCCTTTATAATGGCGGACTGAGAGAATGGTCCCCCTCCACCTTGCCGTGGTGTAATGCAATTTAGCTTCATTAAATTACTGGAGGGCCAGTTACTTAAGCAGAATATTGATTTTCAGTCTGGTCCATGTTTAACATAATTCTGCGTAGGCAACAGCTAATTCTGCATTTGAATCTAACACCCTAATGGAATTACAAGATGCTGCTTGACCACAGGCGGCCATGCAGCCGTCACCTGCATACCTCCAGCAGCTTTAGACCCAGGGGCTCCTTTGACCTGAGTGCCTCCCTGAGATGTGGGGTCTCGGCTTCCAGGGTCATGCATAGCAGCTGCTGCCTTCTGACCTAGCAGGTGATTTGGGGGCTAGAAAGTATCTGCAGTGGCATGGTGGTTTTTAAGCATCTCTTGGTCTAAATGGATTCTCATGGATAAGACGTTCAACAAGAGGAACTTTCTCTGAGCTCAAGAGAATGAACAATGAAGCTTCCAGTTCAATCTTACTTCCAAGAGGCCTTAGAGTTCCACATCTTGGGTCCACAATTTTAGGTGCAAATTGAACCTGGCTTGTCAGCAGAAAGTGATGTCTGCCAAAAGGCACAAAATTTTCTTTTAAAAAATGTGAAGATTCAAGTACTTATTTTGTTTTTGGTGGATCACAGTTTCAAAGTCAATTTTTTAAAAAATGCAACAGCAAAAATCTGCTGGATTTTAAGTTGTCCTCTTGATCTTGGAGATGCTCACTGGCTAAGAAGGACTTCATTCTCTGAGAGTGGCCTATCCAGGGGACAGCAATGAAAGACAGAAGCCAAGGAACAGCCACCAAGTGAGGAGCAGCCTCATCAGAAGCTGTCTGTCCCTGCCTCATTTCAATCCCTGGGTCAGTGGTGGCCCAGGACACACCGCATCACCCCTATGGGCCTGTGCTGCGCAGGCGTTTGGCAGGGGTGCATCTACCTGTCAGTGCCACCAACCACACAGGGCTCATCTCAGGACTGGCTGGAGAGGTAAGGAGCCTCTTCAGGTGAGTGTGTGGAGGGAGAGAATGTTCCCTGTGTCCCCTGAGGCTCTAGGGACCCAAGCCAGAGTGAAACCTGGACAGGAAGGGGTGGAGGTCCAGAAGAGAGGCCTGTAGCTTTGGAACAGTTGCGTATGACCCAATGTCACTGTGTCTGATCAGTGTTCACCAGATGGTCCTTCTGGCTTTTATTGAGCTCAACCAGTCCTGGAGCTTTCCTGGGAACATTTGAGGTTCTCTGTGTGTTCTTTGTCTAGGCATAAAAATATGCCATATGACCATCATTGGCCAAGAATTTCAGGTGTCCCCTTGGATCTTTTACTACCTGTGGTGAAACTCATGAGCTTCGTGGAGTCGTGAAAGGCAGACATCTCCATGGAGCAGAGCCTTGGTAGACCTCTAGAGCCATGTGATTCCAGAAGGGCTCCGAAGCCCATGACCCTGCCTTCCCTCCCCAGACTGGCCAATCATATGACTCTACTTCTGTGAACTCAGGTATTGATTTACCTGGCTGGGCCCCTTGCTCCTCTGGGTGAGAGGTCTGGTCTGAGATCCATAGGAAGGCCACAGCAGGACAGGTCTCTCTCAGTTCTTTGGACCAAGATGAGGGGCCATGTAGCTTGAAACTGAGAATGTTCCCAAACTGAGAAAGGATGACTGTGTGATGGACAGAAGAAGTCATTCTTTCCATGTGAGTGACAGTTGGGTAAGGAAGTAGAGACAGTGGAGAATAATTTAAGAAGTTTAGCTGTTTATGGAAGAAGAGAGAAGGCAAGAATAGGAAGAGGGAATGGACTCAGGTAGTAGTATTTCAGGGTGAGAAAGATTTGACCATGAGCATGAGGGGGAAATGTCAACCATCTAGAGACAGCTCTGAGAGCCTGGGGGGATTTGCAAACATTTTAGCCTGGCTGCACCTGGGGACACTTGCACGGAAATCTGTACAGTGAATGAGAAGTTGAACTAGAAATAGTAGGCACCACGTTGGGCTGCAGTTAATACAAGAGAGATGGACCTGGAGGGCTTGGAGTCTGGGGTCACGACTAAAGAAAAGGCCCTAAAAGAAGACCAAATTGAGAAATGTCAGCAAAAATGAAGTTGTTGTGTTACATATGTGTGTGTATGTGTGTATGTGCACAATACACATAAATCCAAAAATACAAGTGAATCTTTATTATTATGTGTTAATTATACCAATAACATTAAAAATTATAACAGGTACAGTTACTTCATCTCTGTAGATCACACAACTGACATTTGCTGGATGCTCTCAGTGGGGAGTGAGGACTGTCTGCTGCCTGAGATACTGTGGGTTTCTCTCAGGCAGTGGAAGATTATCTGGAGGGACAGCTCTTTCTTCGATCGGGTTGGGAGGACGCCTGACTGGAGGAGCCTTGGCCTTCTCAAAGCTGCACTCAGAGGAAAGTCGTCCTGGCAGTTAGTTGCTCCAGGGCTGTTCTTTGACCACGATTGAGGCAGAAGAGCCAGGCCATTCACAAAACCCCACGTGTCCTGCCCACTGTCCTTCAAGGAGTTAGTCCAAGGATGCACTGTGCTGGAGTCCATCTCCCTCTCTTGGCTTACTGCCACCAATGTGCCCAGGCCAAGTGGAGGTTGGGCCTCCACACCAGGTCTGTTCAGGCCTGTGAGCCTCCTGCTATGCTGTGAGGCTAGGAACTCTGCCCTGCCGCCCCTACCTCAGCCTCAGGGCTCCTTCTGCAGCCCCAACCTGGTGTTGGAGGGCAGTGGTCTGCAGAGGTGAGATGGAAGGCTGCCCAGAGCCCCACCAAGTGGTCATGGGCAGGTGTTTCCAGGCCTGGGTTGTCCCTGAGGGCAGGGCTCAGCTAGGATGGTTTGGCCTGCTCTGCCTGGTGTGGGCTAGAATCTTACGTGTTGGTGGGTGGGTCCAGGCAGGCTGGTCCAGGCTGGCTTCACGGATAGATTTGTCTGAGTGCAGGACAGCTGGGCCTCTCTCTCTCCCCAAGCTTCCATTCCCAGGCCCTCCACAGAGCAGCGACCTTCCAAGAAAGAGCAGAAACTGGGCGATCTCTGGACGCCCAGGCTCACAGCTTCACAGGGCCACCTCTGCTGTGGTCCATTTGGTCAAAGCACGTCACACCAGCTTATGGGGTGGACTCGTAGCATACTTCATCTATCACTCCAGACAGTTGTCTCTGGCTTAGGGTCCTGGGAAGGGGACCAAGTCAGGGGGACCCTGAAGCCTGCCAAAGAGAGGTGCAGGGAGGGGTGGGCTGAGGGGAAGCCTCTGGAGGGCTGGAAGGAGAGGCTACCAGGAAACAGCCCGACTGTCCCCAAGGTGGCATCCCACTCATCTCCCTGGTGTCTCCTCCCACACTGCGAGGAGCAGAGCTGAATGACACACTGGAACAAAAAGCCAAGACCAGTATGAGCTGTCCATCTTCTTCCTCTGCCACGTGCCATTTCCCAACTGTGAGATGCCTTCCACAGGAGGACTGCCCTATGGAGGAAAGGAGGGTGGCCGCCTTAGAATGCTCACTTAGATAGAATCCACGTTTCCCGGGATGCGACTAGCGTGCAGAGAGGTGTGCGCTTCCATGCCCTCTTGTCATTCGTGAGTACGGAGTCAATAGGTGGGCCTCACAAGCATTTTACGCGGTTCGTTCCTGGGCCATTTTCAATTTGATCTATTTGTTGAATTAATGGAGAAAACGATAGTGTCCATGTGTTTCTGTGTGTTTGAATGAACACTTTTGACCTTACATCAGCAATAATTAGAGATACAGTTCATTAGTTTGTTTGTTTATTTACTTAAATCTCCTTTGGTAGATTGATTTCAAGAAAGTTTTGGCTTTCTTGGAAAATATCCTGATATTCCTACACTAGGAGCTAGTAAACTATCCTAAATGTATCTCAATTAAAAAGCATGGAATGATGGATGTGTAGGATCTGTAGGTTGTCAAATTGACACTAAGTATGAAATTAATGACATTTCCCATTTCTTTTTTATCTTGCTTTCCATTCAGCCCATTTGAAATGGAGGGAAACAGAGGTGAACCTATCTCTTTTTATTCTGTTCAAAATGCTATTTCTGAACATCCTGTGGAGACAAGTGTCCCCCAGCACCAGTGGGTCACAGTGACTATTCTACTGTACTGGTAGGGTGGGGGCCATCTTGGATGTGTCCTGTTTGGAAATGTCCTGACTCCTCCACATTGGGGTCTCCTGGGTGATTCAGGGATTCGAGGGTGAGTTTTAAGGAACTGCGACAGTTGGATCACGTTCTCAGGTGGCCATTACTGGTTGAGTGTAGACATTTCACTGAACGGGGGCAACTTAGGAATACAGGAAAGACCAGGAAAGAGACCAGAGAGTGGACACACCAGCCCCTGATGTGACAATTGCGGCCTGGTCTGCCTCTGTGTGCAGTGGGTCTCCTTGGGGATCTCTGGTCCAGCACTATTATCTGGGCATTGTGAATATCCTTTGCATTAGAGCCATGATGTGTTTTGGGGTCTCCTTGTTGTTACAGCCTCACCTGTCCTCACCTGACTTGTTCAGAGTGGCCATGGCCATGTGGCAGAGCAACAGGCATCCCTGGGAGAACAGCTAAAATTAAATTCCTAGGTTCTTGACCTGGTTCACAAGTCAGGGACTGGACATGGGACTGCTCTCTCTGTCTCCCTCTCTCTGTACCTTTATTTTGTTTATATAGGTTTTTTTTAATGTGGTGCTGGGGAGCAAACCCAGTGTCTCACGTGTGCTAGGTAAGCGCTCTGCCACTGAACCCCAGCTCCAGCCAGCTCACTCTCGTTAGTCAAGTTCCGTGCAGGAGTGTATCTCAAGTCACTGTGCTCTTTTAAAGGAAAACAGAAAACAAAGATGGTGTGAACTTTGGTAGGGAAAGTATATAACCAATTATTCAAAGTTCAGGTTGGATATGCCATTAAAATGGGGACTTTTGGACTGGAGTTTATTTGCTTTTATAGATTACTACACTCATTTTCTTTTATGAAAGATAGAATTTCTAACAGTTCAGCTAGGTTCATAAGCAGATAAATAAATTTTTTTCTGCATTTGCTCCATAGTCACACAATGCATGGACAGTCACTCTGAATTCTTTTGTAAATTTTATTTTCATTTCATAAGTATGAACTGCATATATTTATTTTTATTTCTTGATTTATTAACTATCAGTGTTGTTTGAAGAGTGATTGCTATGAAAGAGGATGATTTCACTAAATTTCCCCCATACCTCTTCTACTCCCAGTTTGGTTAATTCATCATTTTAAGTTCCTCAACTGGTAATTTTTGAAGAATGAAACAACACAATGTTCAAAAAATCAAGAATCTTTCTTTTTTCCCTTAGAAGTACTTCTCGATGCCCACTCGCCCACCCCTCCAGCCTTTCATCCCTGCCCCCACCTCTTTCTTCTCCTGCTCCTCAATTTTGTCATCTGTCCTTTCCTTTCATATAATCAAGGTCACAGCTTTTTTATTCTGATGTGAATTCAGTTAGTTGTCAGTGAATTTTGTCTAAAAGTGTGTTCCAAGGTTTCAAAACCAATGAATACCATTTACCTTGCTATAGTTTTGGAAAAAATATTCTCTGCAGAAATAAGGGTTCTCCTATAATTATATTTTCTTTTCTGAAGTCCAACTGGCTCTGAGGAGCTGTGTAAAATGTTCCTGACACGAAGTTAAAATTGATTTTCTTTTTTTTCACTCTGCATAAGTTCTGAACTTCTTCTAAGTGCTCAATTACAAAACTCTCTGTCCGACCTTCCTAATCTGTGCCATCTGACATCTGCAATGGCGGTACTGCTGTCAGTTTTGAGTTTCCCCTAATGCTCTCCTGAGTTTAATTCACTGACTTATGTTCTCACCTTCTCTTGGTCGATTTCCTTGCTATATTATTAAGTAACTCTTAAATCTGCTGGTGAGCTAAGCTTTCCATGTTCTTGTGTGTCTCAAAGAGTTCTTACTCTGCCTTCACACCAAGTGATAGTTCGACTGGGTATAGAACTGAAGGTTGAAAATGGGCCTTTGAAACTCTGACAGCATGGCTCCACTGACTTCGGGCACACAACGGGGCTGCCAAGGATTCTGCCTTAGTCTGACTCCTTTGCAGGCGGCCTGCTTTCCCCACTCCCACGGCAGTTGATATCTGTTATTGTTTTATTAGTGTTCTGATTCCATAATGATGATGTTTGTATCTTATAAAAATGATTGTGGTTGATACATTTTCAATCCTAAGATATGCTTTCAGTTTGAGGGAATTCATTTTCTTTATTCATTATTTCTTTCCTTTCCTCTGTTTTCTATGTAATTTCTTCCTGAAACTCTTATTAGTGGGAAATGAAAGTAATTTGATGTTACTCCCATCTTTTGCCTTATTTTCTGTCATTTTCTTTTGAAAAAATTCTCAACTTCATATTCCAATCAATTTTAAGAAACAATTCAGTAAGTTATTTATCTAGAAATATCTCTTGGTCTTTGTTCTTTTATTCATCCTAACTTCTCTGTGTGTTGTGGATAAAGTTTTTCAAAACCTCTGAGAATATTAACTAATATCTATACCGCAGTTTCTTTATTTTGCTAGAAAATTTGCATGTTTTCTAGGATGATAACTTCTCTCTCTCTCAGTCTTTATTCTTTGTATTTTATTGCAGAATTTCTTCTGGTGCTGGTATTTGTTACACTGAATTGCAGAATCATCTTTCTGTCGGTTCTGGACTGCCTAACTGTATTTAAGAGGAGGATGTAGCAAAGCTGACTGGGAGCTTGTTTGATGTCTGGCCAGCTTGTTTTATATGAATTGGGTGGGAGGTCAGCTACTGACTGGAAGAATTCATGCCAGAATTTTAAGGACTTACTAGGGGTCACTAGTATCTATGTAATTGCCTAATTCTCTCAGGTGATTCACTTCCGTTCTTTGTGGACACATCCTCAGGTGTTAGTAAATAAGTGCCTGGCTGCCAGTTCTGCTCTTCAGGTGGGTGTTGAAATCTTTCCTTGTGCCTGCAGACCCTGGGGCCACTTGTGCCCTTTGTCCCTCATGTTGACCCTGAGCGTGCTGAGCCCTGCTGGGTACACTGGTCCCGTCATCGCTGATTCTCTCCTGTGCCTCTGAGTCTTGATTGTTCCTGTTTCCAGCTGCCACTTCTTGATCCACTTTTGGCCGTCAAAGAAACTGTTAGAATCTCTTATTCACTGAAGTGCTCTCTACATGTCATTTCAATGCTGAGCATTTATAAAATATTTTCTCCCTTTCAGGAAAGAGAGAAGATGCACATACCACCATTTCAAGTGGGATGCTCCCAATTCTTCTTTCTGCTTTTCAATAAGCTCTTTATTTCTGCAACATTTTCAGAGTCAATTATGGGGGCATTTGCAATTGTGAGTGGAAACTAATACAAAATATACCATCCTGACCCTGCGTGTTTATTTTGGAAGACTGTCTGGTAAGTCAAATTGAAGGTCAGCTACATTAAATCCCTCACATGGGAATTGCTAGAGTCTGTTTTGAGCAAGGGATTGACAACCATGTTGGCGTGCAGGCCTCCTCAGAGGGCAGAGGCCTGGTTTCGTCTCTTTGTCATCCTGACCTGAGACTTAGAATTCTTCTGGAGATTATCAGACTCAGGAAGCAGTTTCACCTTTGATTCTGGTTATAAGAAGGCACACATGGCTTCAGCTGATCTGTGTCCATGACTCACGGGCCTGGCCTGTCTCCCTCCCAATGCAGACCCCCAGGAGGGAGGGAAGCAGCAGTGAACCCTCTCTGGGAGGCTGGAGAAGGCCCAGGTTGGCTCTCAAACCTGCCTCCTGTGTGCTGTGCCTTCTGTGTCTGCCTGGGGCTTCTGCTCTCTTCTGCTCTGTCTCTGCTTTTGGGCTCTTTGTGCTCCAGGTCAATATGTCTGCCATCTGTAATCCTGGGTGACCACAGCCTGTGTTCGGACTTATTGAACAGACCAGTCCAGAGGGTGGGAGTCTCTTCCTGTCCTCAGAATGCTCAGGTTTCCTGTGGTTTCTGCCTCACCCAGGTAAGCAGGAGCCATCAACAGCAGGCAGGAGGAGGGAGCCCACCTGCCAGAGTAGGTTACCTCAGGAGGACCAAAGCCCACACCTCCTGTTGGGTCCCATCAGTCCCTCAGCTCTCCGCTTCGCGTCCCTATCTGTGTCTCCTCCAGGGTCTACCCTCTCATTGCAAATGCAACTGTGGAGGTGCAGTCGATTAGCAGGAATGTAATATGCAGAGCAGATTGGTCTTTGGGAGCCAGTGAGTGTCTTCGGTGCCTCCCTGGGCCCGCTGTCAGAGCTGCAGTGTCGTGTGATGGATGACTGGGCGCGTCCGAGACATGGAGCCTCTGTTGCTCCCCACGATGCAGGCAGCACTTGGTTGGAGCCTCTCATCGTTGCAGGAGTGTGGCTCTGATTGTCCAGAATCTTACCAGGATAGGAATCTCACCTGTAAAATGGTGAAAATCTAAGAGGTGGTATGAGTGAATCCTAAACCACGAGGGCTTCACGGGAGTGTTTAGGATACCGGCTTACCAGACCAAATTTAGTAACTAGATAAATTCCTTTAAATATTGCACATCTTTGCCATTTTTTAATTAAACAATGAAAATAGGTAAGTGTATAATCTTATGCCTTAAATTACTTATTAATTGTGAAGTTGGTGGTTCAGCAAGAAAAAAATAAAGAGAATTTATGTTAGTGAACTTAATTGTATTAATTTTAGCTAGGATGGTCAGTACTAGCCAGGAGGATTGGCTGAGTCCAGAGTCATGTGAAGAGATTCCCCACACTGCAAGACAAGAAAATATTGTGCTGTCTGCTTTCCACGCTGACCAATGGGATTGGGTCTCCAATGTCAGAATGAACAAGTCCACGGATCCCTAATATTTTAAAAGTAAAAGTAAATATATTCAAGTAAATTCCGGTGAAGGTATCTGGAGTAAGTGGAAATCAGATCAGAAGGTTACTAGAACTTCAAGGACTGTCAGATTTGAAGAATGTGCTTTCAGTGTTGGTTTCACGTATCTAAAAGAACAATCAACCAAGTCATCACGTGGAGCTGTGAGCCAGTCACAAAAATGAGCCCTGAGGTGGTGTCATCATGAGGGTGGTGAGGACCCTGGAGTGAGCTGGAGGCCTGAGCATTCTGCCATGGGGGACGGGAGAGCCAGGGACTGCATCGCTCATCTGGCTGAAGGACAGAGGTGGCGGGAGCTCGGGAGGGGTCAGATAAACCAGGCGAGCCCACAGGGAGGTGGGGGGCTGGAGTCCCCGTGGGGGCGGGCTGTGAAGGCCCTGGCCTCATCACGCCACACAGGTTTTGCCCAAGACCCCATGCAGCTGACCTTCCAGCCTGTGCAATGTGATCAGAGACTCTGAGGTTCAAAGGGATGTGCCTCCCAAGAGTGCTGACCCCTTAGAGTGCCCCTCCTGCTCTACCATGTACTGACAGAGGGCTGGACTTGAATGGCCCCTCCAGTTCCAAGAGACCCACCCTTGATCAGGAAGGCTCGGTCTCCCTGCGGTCGGTTCTGTCACCACTGGCCTTTACTCAATGGAAGTGTCTCCCAAGTGCTTCTGAGAGGAGGATCCAGGTGACACGCCGGAGCCCACATTGAGGGTCTCTCTGTGGGTAGAAGAGTCCCCAGAGCAGCACAGTGCTCTTGTCCACGGGATCCTCTGTGGCCAAGTGCCTCCTCTGCCTTTTGGGAAGTGTGTCCATGAAAAGGCAGAACTCAGTGCTGGTCAACAAGCTAACACCACCTGTCACAGGTGAAGGTGGCTGAGCGACTGCAGCCAGGACCCTGGAGCACCTTCCTGAATTACACGCAGGAAAGGAGGGCTTCAAAACACAGCATGGACACAGGCCCGCTTGGCAATCAAGTACCCTCATTTCATGGACAGTACATATCTTCCCTGAGCTTCTCTCGCTGATAAGAAATTCTGTTAGGTGCTCCATCTCTCTGCTGTGGCCATCACCCAGATCCACTGTCCAGGCACCTGAGTTCCGGGCTGCCAGGTCTGATATTCTGCTCTTAGCACTTGGTCCCTTGGTTGTGATCCTTTGTCTACTTATCTCTGCATACAGTGACCCCGCCTCCCCCTACTGCAGCGGACATCACTGCCCTGCTCAGAAATGGCTGGTGTCTGAGACTTACAAAACCACAGGCGAGGGGTTTCTGCAAGGGGAACTTCCCCTCACACGCGAGGCAGCACACTGGGCTGGAGCGAGGGGGTGAGGCACGTCCATTGCAGCTCCCATTCCCGAGACCTCAGGCGGAGAGTGTGAGCCTGGGTTCGCCTCTCCTGTTCCTTCTGAACACTCAGCGAATGCTGGTTGCGATGCTCCTCCTGGTGGGCAGAGCAGTGAGCCCAACGGTTGACAGGTGCATCAGGTTAAGGTGAGGATGGGAGGATGGGAGCCACACTGAGACTGGCCTGCAAGGCGAGTGCCTAGAGACCTGCCGAGGGACCTCGAGGGAAGACACGGTAGGAGGCTGGGGTTCGTGCTGTGGGGACGGCGGAGGGCCTTCCTGTTCTGGGTGGGCTGCAGGCCTTTTTGTGGTGATCCTCAGAACACACTGGAAACACATTATTTGTGCCGAGAAGAAAGATCGTGGGATGAATAGAAGCCCACAAACCACCTTTCCGTGTACGACCTCCATTCATTACGATTCAGTGGGACTGGTTACCACCAGTCCTGAGGAGTTAGGCAGAGAGTGGAGCACCTGGGCTGCCCAGGTGAACCTCTGGAGTCTACTGGGGAGATGCATGTGAGTGCCCAGGAGGGCTGGGCGAGGGGAGGCAGGCCAGTGCTGCATGGTCTCCTTGGACAGCCTTTTCCAATCCTTCCAAGACACCTTTGAGGTGGACAAACTCGAATCATGACCCCTTAGAAGAACTAAGCCTACTCAGCGGCTCTTCTCTTAGAAGACCTCAGGTCAGTAAAATCTATTAAACCACAGATCGACATCACTCAGCACTTTGATTTGTGGGCCCAACAGCCCTTCTCTCTTTGATTAGGGTGTCGAATTCCACTCACTGGAGAAAGCTCCACCTGCTTCTTTCCTCCACCCTTCGGAGTGTGCCTTTGTGGTTGTTTGAAGATGGGGAGCGTCATCCCCTCCCAGGACCCGGATGTCCCTGGTGGGGATCCTGGGATTCCACGCTTGGTCTGCTGTCTTGCTTGCTTTTCATGTGCAGGTCACTTCTCGCCGTTCTTTAAGCTCCTTCAGAGTCCAGACCTCTGTCTTGATAGATGTTATGTTCCCAAGACTTGGGACATACCTGGAATATTGTGGATGCTCTATCAATTTTTTGTTTTAATGAATGAGTGATTGGCTCCTTGCATGAGTGCATGAATGAATGACTGGACATGTGACCCACAGAAGCTCCCTGGGGTTGTTCTGCTAGTCTTAGGGTGAGGATCTTTCTTCTACAGCTAGAAACTTGTAAGGAGGACAGCACAGTGCCTAGTGGCCAGGACCTTCACCCAGATCAGGCAGAGGGAGGAGCCAGCACACAGAGAGGAGCTTCCTGGGAGAAGAGCCTGTTCCCAACTGTCCCCAGTGCAGTGACACTTATTTTTTATGGGTAACATGATTTAGAAAGTTCCCCTTTTGGATTAGTGGGCTTATGTCACATACAACCAAGAAAATCTGATAATCCAAAAAGAAGGGAAAGATCTTCTTGTGGGACATATCCTCAGAGTTTTAAAATCTGAAAACTCTTTAGTCCTGTGCGAGCAGGTTATCAGTTTTTGCTCTATGACCTTACAGAGTCACATATGTTTAATATGTATGTGACACCTTTTCTGTGATACAGGGACACTTGGGACAATAGGACGGCGTTGGCTGTCCAGGGCTCCTCCTTCAGCCCCGCCCTTTCCTCTGGTTTCCTCTGTCTTCTTTTGCCCACGCCATCCCAGTCTCCTGCCTCAGAGCCCGGGGCTCATGTCGCTTCTCCTCTGCTTGTCCTGCCTGGGTTCCCGGGGCCTGCTACTCTTTCTTGGGCAGTCTCCTAACTGGGCATCTTCCCACCATGTGGGTCCCAGGATCAGGATGGGCCTGTGGCCCCCACCTCTCCTCTTCAGATGAGGAAGCTCATCAAGTCTCTCCTGGCCTGAGTCTTCCAGCAGCCTCATCACATTCCCTTCTTGTCCCACTGCAGGGGATCTCCCCGTCACCACAGCCCCCGAACCTCAGAGATGCCAGGGTCCCCCAACAGTGTGTGCACCTGTGGGACTGTGCGGTTGTGCCTGCCTCTGCTGTTGGCTCTGAGACACCTGTCCCTTCACGCTGGGCTGGGCCCCTCCACCTCTGCAGAGTGCTCTCTTCACCTGGCCATGACCTCCTTCCCTCAGGCCCTTGTCTGTCCTGGTCCCAGGCTCAGGCGCACCCTTGCCTTGTAAGATTCTTGTTGGTCCACGTGTGCTTGGCCCTTATGTGCAATGCCGAGTTCCTGGAAGCACGCTTCCGAGGAGCCTGCAATCAAAGGTTCACTGCATGTTCACCCCGTCCAGAGGCCCAGGATGCCTCGAATCTTCAGCAGGCTGCAGCCTTGCTGCTAAGGCATATGGTGAAATGTTTCCTTCTTCCCATCAAATTCTGAGAAATAACTGGCCTGGCTGATCCCCTTCCCAGGAGGCTCGCACAAGGACCTCGATGTTAATTGCATTTAACCTGCTGCAATCCCCCGTTTTTTTCTTTATACAATAACTAATATGTAAACTATGATTGCACTTGGAAATTACTTTCACTTAAATTCTATTATTGGATCCCAGCACATGAGAGAGCTATAACCCATTTCATTAACAGACCAATCATGCTGGGCATTGGACAGGCCAGTTCTTTCTGTGTGAGGGGCACTGGCAAATGTACCATGCTGTTGGCTGCTTTTGAGGAACGGTGGTAAGAACAATGGTGAGTGCATAATTAAGTGGAAAATTCAATTCTGGCCCAGTGGAGGCAAGTAGAAAATTTTAACTATAATTATAAAAATTTTCTTACCTATAAAGCTTACCCGCTGATTGATCTCGTATCATCATGGCAATGGAGGGAAGGCACACTGGTGTAGAGTAATGAATTTTTTTCTGGAGGGATTTTGTCACACGTCTGCTCAAGTTCATTAATGTTCTCTTCTCAATGGGCTCATTCGACAGCACAACGGGTTCGAAGGTCAGAGCTGGATGCTGGCTGGTGGGGTTCGCCCTGCTCGGAGCTGGGGCCCTGGCACTAACAAGCCTCCAGCAGGAGTCGATGTTCCTGCTTCTTGTGTCGCTCTGTCCACCGCAGCTCCAGGGACCTCTGCCTGACACCATGGAACTGAGTGAAGAAAGGAGATCAGCTCTGAGATGATGGTGTGCCGGGAGGGGTCAGGGAGGAGGCCTGGCATGACCATGACCCCCAACATATGGATAACACAGACCCCGTCACCTCCCAAAGCCCTGCTCTGAAGGCACAGCTGAGTCGACGGGGTCCTGGGTGGGTCTCCGGGCAGCGCTTGCCCTGAGAGGCGGCATGAAAGGGTCTCCCCAGGGAACGTGCGGTGCTGCGTGGTGTGCAGCTCGTGGCTGCGTCCTACGGGCGGGGGCCCTCTGCTCTCCTGCCCCTGGCTCTGAGGTCAGCAGCTCTGACCTCCAGTCAGTCACGGTGGAGCCACCTCCTCCTTCAAGGTGCTTAGATGATGGTGCCTCAGGACCCACAGTGGCTCTGAGCTGCGGTAGGCTCCAGCCACCCTCTCCACTTGCTCCCAAAGGGGGTTCACTGGAGGCCTCTCCCTTGAGGTTGGGTAGGGACACTTCTGACCCCGTCTGGTGTGGTAGGTGTGCTGTCGAGGCTTTTGCCGGATGTCCAGCCCAGTCTGGGAGTGTGCAGGGCCCACTGAGTGTGGCTGAAGAGACCTACAGGTCAGCAGCCATGGCTTCTGTGGAAACACATGGGGGCGGGGGTACAACCTGAGTGGCACCTCCTCACGGAGCCCTCCAGACGGTCCTCACCTGGATAGTCTGTCCCCCTCAGGGTGGCCCTAGTGCTTAGGGCTCTTGCTCCACACCAACTCCTGGTTTGTTATTTCTCCCTGGGTTGCATGTGACTGACTTCTTAGATGGAAAGCTGTTGTGTCACCAGTTTATACTTCTGAACGTCCAGTGGCATGGGTCCTGGCTGGTCATGGGCTTCACAGGTTCAGGCCCTGGATGTGACTTTAGCAGCTTTGGAAACCTTTGGAAATTGCTTCACAGCGCTGAGCCAGTTTCTTTCTCTGGCAGTCCTGGGCTCTCAGGGTAGTCACGGGACTATCCTGAAACACCATCAGCAAAGCACCAAGGTGTGGCCTGCTGGAGCCCCTTGGGAAATGTTGGCGCCCTTGGTTTGAGAGACTGGGATGGGAGCCGGTCCCAGGGGTCCCTGGACGGCCTTCTTTCCGCTCCTTCCTTCTCCCCCTCCTTCCTTCCCTCCTCGCTTGCTCTTTCCTGCCTCTCTCCCTCCATTCCTCCTTCTCTTCCTCTCCTCTTGGCCTCTCTTTCTTCCTCAGGAGGTCACGGCCTGTGGGAATGCTTTGTTCAGGCTTTGTCTGTTTTCCCACTTTTACTCAGACCTGGAAGTGCCCCGTGGCTGCAGGACCAGAGCTTGGGGGCAAAAATGGGGCCCGTGGACACGGGATCGAGGCAGGAGGAAGAGCCCATCCCTCGGGACTCCTCTTGTTCCACCGGCAGGCTCTGCACACCTGGCCACCCACTTTGATCTCCCTGTGGGAGAAGGCGGTGGGAGCAGGGTGGGCGCAGCCACCAAGGATGGCAGCTCCCTGGCTGAGCTCTAACCTCACCGGGACGGGAGCCCCCAGCTCACTCAGAGCGCGAGCGGCTCCCTGCATCCAGGCACAGTCCAAGCTCACTTGAACTTGGTTTGGAAATAAAATGCTTCAGCCCGTCAATACTCTTCAAGAGAGCTCTTCAGAAGTGATCAAAGGGCAGCCGGGCCCCCGCGCCGGGAAGGACCCCACTCACCCACTTTGACCCTCCGCCTCCCTTGCTCCCAGAGGCCCACACAGCAATTACTTATTACAATCGAGTGTTCTCAACTGTGCGAGGGGGAGGGGCTCCAAACAGAGGCGCCGAAAACAGCATCTCTTAAAGAAACCGTGGCGCGCTGGATTCTCCTGATTTGAATAAAAGCAATAGTCAAGGTTTGCATTTTTTTCCTAACCCTAAGGGTATGAATGGACAACCAAGACATGTCCTGGAGAGGTTAGGGTGACCCTGGCCCAACAACCACAGGTTACCAAGCAGCAGCTGAGGCCTTGGGCAAGGAAGCCTCTGTGGGCCCAGAGGGGCTGGAGTAGGGGCCCCCAGACACATGTGGAACGGCAGGGTCAGGAAGCCCCAAGCTGTAGGCCCCGCCATGCCTCCCTCACCCATGCGTAGACCTGAGGCCTCACCTCCGAGGAGTTTCTTCATTCCAAGCCTCTCAAACTTCTCTGAGACCCTCTAGCAGGTTCCTTTCCAGCATGGCCCTGGTGGATGGCCCCACGCTGACCCCCATGCCTGGACATCTGTTTCTTTACCTGCTGTGCCCACTCTGATCTCGTGTCTCTGTTCCTAGAAGCCTTTTCCAGCTCTTCTGCCTGGTGGTTGAGTGGGGGACTACATTCAATGACCCCACAAGTCCCCGCAGGACAGTGTCCTGCTCTCAGCCCTGGCCATGTACTCTTTGGGTAGGAACTGTGCCTTATTCATCTTTGAACCCAAGTGTAGTAGGGGAACAGATGAATTTTGATCTGTGTTTGCCCATTGGCACATGGAGGGCGCCCACTTATTCTCTGAGAGGGGCTTCTGTGTCTCGGGCCCTTTGCCCATAACTGATGCCAAGGGCAGGCAGGCTCTTGACACCAGTAGCCAAGAGCTGGCCAGGGATGGATGCTGACTGGGCAGCCCTCCCTAAGGACTCTGGGCCAGGCCTGCCTTGCTCTGGAATCCACTGGAGAGACCTGTGGCCCCTTGGCCATCGGCACAGGGTGGCACTGTCCATGTTGGGCAGCAGGAGGGGAGCGTGACTGTGGTCAGAAGGGCCAATTCCCACCGACGACTCATGGGTACTGCGTGAGTTACTGTGGCCAAGGTTTTCATCTGCAGAAACAAAATATTATTCTTTTTCCCTGAAAAAGTGGGTAAGAGCTAGTTGTCCTTGTACTATTTTCCCTTTGGTCAAAGCATGCAAAAGACTGAACTCACAATGGAGCAACTTCCATTTCAGATCAGTTTCTCCTCCTCTACCATGGTCTATTTATTTTTATTGGTTTGTTTCTCATTAAATCCTTCAATTACTCTGCAGTGTAAAATGGTGAAATTATTGGCATGTGCCACCTACATCATGGGTCTGAGTTTGCTTATTACCCTTGCCGAAAATGCCTGAGTGGGATTCGCTTCTGTTGTGGATTGAGACAGAGTTAATAAATATTATTTGGTGTTTTTTTTTCCCTGAGAAGCACTGCTTTTCTTGATTGTTTTTTACAGTTGGATTGGGAATATTGATTTATTCACCACTGTTACAATAATTGTATACAAGGAACAAAAAATGTGGAGGTAACATTTCATCAGCTCCAGCAGATTAATTAGTTGTAGTAGATTAGGCACAGTGTTACAGGGAGGATTTGCATTTAGAGGAAGAAAAAGTTTCTTCTTCTTCTTCTTTTTTTTTTTTTTCAAATCTTAAAAAAGCCAAGAGAATTAATAGAGATGTTTACCCTAGGCTTCTCAGTCATTGGTTGATCATGGTTTTCTGGTTGAACCTGAAGGACAAGTGTAAGTGAAATTATTGGATGTGATTATTGGACACAAGGCTACACAAAACCAGGAGAGCATAGTGGTGCCCTCTTTAGGTAGAAATGTAAGAAACCCAAAATCATTTGAATATACAAATGTTCAAACAAAATTTCCTTCCAGGGGCTTATTGAGAGCTTCTGTACCAAGAATTCTGCAGTTCTGCTAGCATGCAGTCTACCAAGACTTCATTCTTCAGAATGGAAAGAGTCACCTTCCTTCCCTGTAGGACCACCTTTAAGTCCTGAGAACAAGAATGTCATTCAGTTTTCCCTAAGTAAAGCCAGCCGTGGCTGACGAGTGGGCCCTGAAGCCTGGGTGCCGTCCATCCCTGCTGACCCAGGTGATCCCAGGGAACAGCAAATGTGGCTCACACAGCTCCTTCCTCCCCTGCGTCTGGACAAGGCCCCGGTGCAGGCACTGCTGAGCAGCGGGACTGGCCTGCTTTGAGGGCCTGGGTCTCCTCTGGATGCCTGCAGGGCTAGAACCTGTTTCCCATCCAAGACACAATGGAAGAGTGCCACAAAGGAGATGGATGGCTGTCAAAGGAGAAGAGAAGCAGCTCAGGGGAGGGACGTGAAAGTAGGGGAAGAGGTCAGAGGCAGGAGGACACCACGGGAGAGGGTTGGGTCTGGTTTGCGGGGCTGCAGAGAGAGGGAGAATGCCCAGCTGGGGTCACCTCCACTCCAGGAGTGCAGCTGGAGGCCTGCTGGGTGGCCGGGCTGCCAGGTCCCAGGAGAGGAGCTGGACTCAGAAGCCCAGGCTTCAGACTGTGGAGAGACGCTGTGGGCCGGGCAGTGAGCGCCCAGGGCTCTCAGCCTGCAGGTTCTAGGGCCGACCCTGGCACCTCTTGGCAGGAGCCATCTGGGACCTCAGGCCAGGTGGGGGCTCCAAGTGGCCTGATCACTATGCTGCAGCCATTGCTTGTCACGTTACTGTGGCCACTTCAACCTGTGTCTTCCAAGTCCAGGGCAGAACGTCTCAGGGTCTTCTTGTTTGTTCTTTCTATATGTGTGCTGCTTTGCTGGCTTTTATTTTTATTTAGCCCTCCATTGAACATGTCAAGAAGGTATTTATTTTTGCTTTTATACACATCTCTTGACTGTTCAGCTTTACTGAGGTCTAACTGACAAATAAAGCCCTATATATTTAAGGTGGGCAATGTGATGACTTTGTACGAGCATACACTATGAAGTGAGGGCCATGATCAAGTTAACCCACGTGCCCATCACCTCGTGTAGTACCTTTTTATCCTTTTGGAGAGGAAGTTTGAGGTCTGCCCTCTTAGCAAATCTCTATTGTTAATGACAGTCCCACCTGAACTTGATCCTCAGAACCTATTCCTCCTGGAGCTGAGAGCTTGCCCCCTTTGACCAGGCCTCCAGGTCCCCAGCCAACCCTGGTGAGCACCACCAGCCTCTGGGAGTTCCTTTTGTCTTTCTTTTCAGATCCACACATAAGGCCTACCTTGACTTATGTTGGTTCGTTACTGAGGTTATGGGGAACTTTTGGTTGTATCCAGAGACGTTCCATACGTGACTCTCTTCCTTATTGACGGTGTGACAAGAGTGTGGACTGACCTCACCCAGGGTTTTTGCTTCTAGTGCAGATGTGGCTAACTTCTCATTTACCTTTATTCTTGATGTAGGAAGACGTCGTCACTGTAATTGAGTTGGCGTAACCAATGCGATCAGCTGCCTTTCTGCTTTATTTTCATTCTTATTATCTGTAGTTAAGGAAGGCAACATGACTTTTGACAAGCATATCCATAGTGATGGGATTACTACAGTCAGGCTAACGTGCAGTGAGAGCACTCCCTTCTAAAACTGAGATGCAGTCTTGGCATGGATGCGGGCATAGGTTTGGAAGCAGGTCTTTGTGTGCAGTCTCGGTTTTGGGCACCTCTGGGTCGCTTCCCACCCTGTGTGGGACCTGGCTTCCCACAGCTAGTCACCTAGGCTGCAGGGAGTGGGGCACTGGAGGTTGGTCAGGATGAGAAGGCAGTTCAGTCATTTCAGGCACTGTTGGAACAAGACGAGCCTGTCTGCTGCATAAGTCCATCTTGGATTTACCTATCAGGAGAAGTTTGAGTGTTGTACATGGTCACACGATACAACTTCCCCTTTGAACTAGCTGATTGCTGACAAATTGAATTTGTCTTCTAATTTAGCACTTTGTATCTTTCCCAGGACTATTATTGAAAATATCCAAAAACCATGGAAAACTTGGATAAAGAGCATCGTATACCCTTCATGATTTCCACCATTTTGCTCTGGGTGTGTGCTTTCTGAGCCATTGAAATTGGGGTGCAAATATCATGTCACTTCACTCCCAAATATTTGAGCATGCATCTCTGGAGAATAAGAACTCTTTCTGTCATGCACAATCCTGTTTTCTGACTCAAGAACCTTGACATTGAAACAATAATGTCCAATACCAAGTTTGTGTTCAGATTTCCCCAGCTGTCCCAATAATATGACTTATGGAATACTTCCTCCCATGGATCTAATAAAGAATAACTTGGTGCATTTGTTGGTTTATGATTCCTAAAGAAATAAGCATCCGACTCCATGTGATTGTAGAGTAGAGCTAGCTAACATTTAAAAGAAGTTTCCAGTTTGTGATCAGCTAAGGTATGGAGAGGATGTGGCTGCCCTCTATTTCTATCACTTGAGGTTAGTTTGGGGCAGACTTTATATCCTAAGTGGGTTGAATTTCTTCTGCAAGCTTGTTGATGTGTGTCTGCAGGGACAGGAAGGGTCTCCGTGTCATAAGACTTGGCGACATTCTCCTCCCGAGGTGAGCATGTCCCATGGCACATCACGCCGTTGGATTCTGAAGGAACTGGCCAGAGGGGCAGGAAGGAAGCCTGCTGAACCCCATCCAGCTGCTCTTCCCAAGCTCATGCTGCAGTGGGTCCCAGGTGGTGACGTGTTAAGGACGCATTGCTAAATGAATTAATTCCTGGTGCAGGGCAGATGTCCACCCTGGAGTCTTTTCTTGTGGCTCTGCTGGGCTGATGAATCGGCAGGACTCACACCCAAGAGTTTCCCTGTTGAATCCAGAGATCCTTTTAGCAGTGGATGCCTCTGGAGTTTGGGGTGCAGTGGGCCTTGGGCCTGGAAGGACTCACAGAGGTAGTTCTGGGACAGTGGAGCTGGGAGTGTTAACCGAGGCAATCTGACCTTGGGGTCTGTGCTAATAAGTGTTGCGGATTTATTCTTGTACATGTGCCCAGAAGTTTGCACAATGGCCATGTAGAACAGAATACAAAATCAAACAAATTCCACTGCTGAAAATGTGGACTGTATTCCACCAGGAAGATCCTTCCAGGGCATCTCATTTCTTGATGCCAATTGACAGTCCTCCTCTTCTGTCAGACATTTGCATACATAAAACATTTAGAAATGCTTCCACTTATATTCAGATTCAGAGGAATGGCCTATCCACCATGCAGCCGTGAGGAAGAAAAGCTTCCAGGGTGGAAGGAAGGAGGCAGGCTGCGTCAGACAGCTGCAGCCAGGGCGGACACGGCTGCCAGCAGGGCAGGACGACGTCAGGCTGGGCTTTAGGAGGCTGCCACCACCTGCCACCCTTCTGACCTTGATCAAAAACGTGGCCTCTCAGAGCCTCAACTTCTCCAAAAATGGAGGATCATACTATAGCAGTGTGGCCAAACGCTCAGTCTCTGTGCCAGGGCCATCCATGGCTGGGGCTCTGCAGACCTGGGCCCTGGGGGAGGGTCTCACTGATCCTCCTCCCCTCTGTGCTGAGAACCCCAGTGTGCACTGAGGGGTGGACACAGCGACTTTCGAGTCTACCTCACACGGACGGTCTGAGCGTTCCTGTGGACGACAGCAGGACAAGGCTGGCTTCCGAGGGTGGGTCTCCGGGGGCACACTGGCAGTGGTTCTGTGCACACAATGCTCAGCGGCCACCAAGGACCCCATTCCCAGCCCCCCACAGTTGTCATGGCCACCAGTGTCTCAGCTGCAGTCCCAGTTCTGGCACATTCGGTTTCCATGAGAGAGTTCTGAATCATCTTGGAGCTTAACATTTTTGGATTCGGGGCTTTCTTCTGGACAATGGAATGAAGAATTTCCAAACATCTTTCCAATTCTTTGGATAAAATGAACAGATGCTGATTAAAGCATTCTTCACTGACAGGACCAGTCGATGGGGCACCCCCTCCGCCTCTCTGCAGAGCCACATAAAATCATTCCAGATCTCCCTGCGTGGAGGGAGTCTTTGCTCCACTGGGGACCAGGCCTCTGGAAAGCACACTGCTTCCCCTCCAGCCACACAGGGAGCCCTCAAGTGGGCCTGACTTTTAGATGCTCAGACGCCCGATGTCCAGCCTGACCCAGCAGTCTCCCAGCCACCACGGACAGCTCTGTCCCAGTCAGTCCACCATCAGTGTCCATTCAGCGCCCTCGGGTTTGGCTCCTGGACCTAGATGCTTTTATTTATTATTTTATTATCTGGGTGCAGGCTTTACTGGATGCCGCAGTCATGGACGGGAGACACGGATCACACGTCTGTCTGTCTGTCTGTCTGCTAGTGTCCACAACATCCTGGTATGTAGATGGGCTTCTATCCTGGCTGGGCCACTCTGTAGCTTATTTACTCTGGACTTTTTCTAGAACTCTTTCCTTCTGGTGTGTTCAACAGGAGGAAACCTGTCCTTACAAAGCTGTCGTTGGGCTAAATGAAGAGGGTGACATTGGCTCTCCTCGGCAGAGCAAGTGAATGCTGCCTCCTCCAGCTCAGTGGACCCGGTAGATGGAAGCTGGTGGAGGATGACCCTCCTCCTGTGGGTTCAGGGTCCTTCAGTGCCAGAGCAGGATTGCCCCTTGGGCACAGGGCTCCAGCACTGGTCGAAGCTGCTGGTTTTGGAGAGGGAGTGACCAGACACCTACCCTACCACCAAAAGTGGTCCATGCATAGCTGCCTCAGGAAGCTCTTGTCTCCCTGTGCTCTGGGCACTGTGGTCCTTGCACTTATGAACAGCCAGTCTGAAGCTCTGGGTTCCTGGTTGGTGCCCAACCTGACAGGATCAGGGGAGGAGTTGGAGGGTAGAGCGGTGACAGAGAAGAGCTAGCCCCCCAAAGCTTCTCAGGGCTCAGGCCCAGGATGCAGGTGGGGCTGTCCTGCGGGCATGTATAGAAAGGAGGGACAAGGCCTGGTCAGGTGGAGCCCCTTGCCCAGGTTTGGTTCAGGGGCTGGAGTCACACAGAAGGACTGTTCTGTCGGGGCAGTGTGGTTTCGGAGGCTGCTCTGAGGAGCCCACCCCAGAAAAAGATTGAAATTCTAATTTCCTGTCGGGTTTCAGAGCTTCAGTTAATTTCCTTCTCTTACTATTTGACACTGAGTTCAGAGTCTTTGCCAGTCCACGGCATTCATGGACATTGTTGAGGATCCGGCCTCAAGGAGGTGATCGATGACCTAATGGGGAACTTCACAGCACATTTCTGATGAAGCAAAACCCATTTCTGGCCGAGCCAGATGGGGACTGGCGGGAGGAACTCACAGGAAAAAATCCTGGGAAGTAACCCTGGTAGAATCGCATGCTGCCTGTAATTGATCTTCTGCTTTGTCGAGGGAAAGGAAATTAACAGCCAGGATGTGTTTTCCTAAGAAAGCCCGTGACTTCCCACTCCGCTGCCTCAGCCTGCAGGTCAGTGCCCAGTGCCTGTTCGGCCAGGGACACCATGCCCGTGTTTAGTGGAAGGTCAACACCTCGGTCCCTGCAGGACCCTCAAGCAGACCCAGGAAGATGACCTCCCAGGTCCCCCTCTCTCTTCCTCAGAGAAGCAGGCTGCTCCAGAGACCCCTGCACAAGGTGGAACAAGGGAGGCTTCTGGCCAGTGGGGACCCCAGAGCCACAGACTCCATTTGGGGCTTCTGAGTCCACAACCCTGACCTACCCTAACCCTTGGGACCTCCACCATGTGCTAACCCTGTGCTTCAGACTTCCGGGCAGAAGCTCTGACTGGCCACAGTGGAAGCCCGTGTGTGTGTGTGTGTGCGCGCGTGCAGGGGCGCGTGCATGTTTGCATGTGTTCACTCCAACTTCCCTGAGCAAAGCTGCACACCTGCTGGCTCACCTGTGCTTTGAAGATGAGGCTGGGGCTCAGGGAGTGGGCAGGCTCCAATGTGCTGCTGGCACTCTGGACCAAGGCAGGGGAGGCCTCTACCCCAACCAGCAGGCTTAAGAAAAGGTTCTGATAAAAGGACTGCATTCTGCAAGTGATATAAAGCCGTCCCCTCTCCCAAAGCCCAGTGACTGCAGAGGAAGTCAAGGCCAGTGGGACTCGTGGCCGTCTGCTGACCCGCTGTGCTCTTGGAGGTTAGCAGCCTGGAGCCCCTATCCGAGTGGTGTTTTCTTGCTCCTTCAGCAATCCTGAGTGGTGGTCATCAGCCTTGCTTCAGGGACAGAGGCAGGGAGCAGCTGGCTCCCAGTCACAGCCTGCCCTTCCTCCCGGGAAACCTGGCTGGTGGCTGTTGGGTGAAATGGAAGCTGGCACAGGCAATAGTGAGCATCCAGACTACTGCTGCTCTCACCTTGTGGCAGTGGCTGGGGGTCCTTCAGAAGAGCCGGGCCAGCCCAGGTGACCAGCTCAAGCTCTTCCTGTTTCCAGGCAGCTACATGTAGCACAGAAGACCAGGGGGACATGGCAAAGGAGGGAGAAGATGCTGCAGTGCTGTGTGGTGCCCAGGAAGAAGTCACCTTGGATCTCTGCATCCTCTTAGCCTCCCTGTCCAACTTGGGTGGTGGGAGAAGCCAGGGAGCCCATGTGCTGTCCTGCCTGCTGGGCAGGGTCTGTGGGCTTTTAGGCCCTGATACCCAGCCCTGCACCCAGGGGTGGGGCTGAGGCAGAGGTTGAGGGGCTGATGGTGTTAGCCACAGTGGCCTTTCCTGGGAAGTGGCCCTCTTTACTAAATCTTCCAGAAAGGTTTAGAAAACATGAGTCTTATCAATCAGATGTAAAGCCACTGTCGATCTGGAAGCATGTGGGTATAGATGTGGCAGGGACACCACTGGACACTTTGGGTCATGGAAGTTGCCTGGCTGCAGAGCTGGGTCCTCCCCTGACCAGCAGAGCACTCTGCAGTGACCACTCTGTCACCGGGCCTGCCCCGTGGATGGGCCCATCTGTCTCTCCTGCAGGATTCAGGCCCTGTTCACAATCCAGTTTGCTGACGGCTCTGAGTTTCTGTTTCCTGGAGGAAAATAGAAAAGGAGACCTCAGAAAATACTTAATCCTTGGGAGGAATCCAGGGGAAGCTAAGTGTGCTGGGGACAGGATACAGAGGCTCATTCTGCAGCCGGCGTTGGGACAGCTGTGCCCAGGAAACGTGTGTTCAGCAGAACTCGGCTGTGGCCGCGGAATAGTTTTAAATGTCTTTTCCCTCATAACTAGATTATTCAGTACAATGTCATTTGCCGCCACTGACATTTTCTTTAAAGTCATAAAGGCCTGCATAGTAATAAAAGGACTCGGAATAAAATTAGGAATATCATGTATAAATTATCTTTAACCTTAGCTTCATTTGGACTGTGACTTTTTAGACCTGATCAATTTTCATGAAACTATCCACATAAAACTGTGAAAAAATATTTGATCCCTGGCTCTCGTAAAGGCAGTGGTAACAAGGCTGCTACTTTACCTCTACTTAATGGTGCTGTTGGTGTCAGTCTCTGTGGGCGACGCAGGAAAGCAGGGGATCATTTTGAAATTTAATGTAATTTCCCAGAGCATTGTTAGGGAAAGCATCTCTGTCGACATGCATATTTTATATAAGTGCTGTATAGTCAAGGACATTCAGCAACTTACTAAATTTTCTGCTTAGTTGGAAAAGCACTCACTCAACACAACTGCAGCGCTTCCCCGGCTTTGCCAGGGCGAATTGGTCGGGCACAGTCGCTGCATTTTTCCTTCCTAGATTACTTGCATCAGGGGCTTCCCTGCAAACAAGGGCGGGGGGCCCTGAAGCCAGCAGCGAGGGCCTGGTGGCTTGAGCAGGGGCTGGTGTGGAAGGTGTGGCCCGTGCTGGGGGCCGGGACTGTTGGAGAATGGAGAATGCAGCAGGCATTCGAGAGGGACTGGGAGCCCCTGCCAGGGACCCGGTAAGCCATGTCTATTCCTAGAGCCCCCTGAGCTCTGGGTGAAAAGCCAGCTTAGACCACCTCAGAGCAGAAAGGAGCCTCTGCCCAGCCCACAAAAGAAGCTGCTTCAAGGTTAGTGCCTGAATCTCTGGAGGGTGCACGGGCCCCTCCAGGACTCATTCTCGGCCCTCTGGAATCTGTCCTGAGCCCTTGCTCAGCTCAGCCAGGCCAGGACTCTGCCTCCCTCACAAGCTTCCCCTGCGCAGGGAGGCGCTCATGGCAAGCCAAGGTGAAAAGGCCAGAGGTGAAATCCCCACACCCCAGGGGCGGCAGTCCGCACAGGATGAGGGCACCAGCCCCTCCAGACCCCACCTCCACCCCCCAGGTAAGGCTGCGGCTGGAGCAAGGGAAGTCGGAGGTCAGTGGGTACAAAGTGAATGGAATGTTCGCCATTACTCCCCTCATAATCCGAGCATTACATTTATAGACCTTTCTTCAGACAGCTCCCAAAGGGCATCTGCAAATTTAACAAACTGTGGCCGAGAAGTCCAGCCACCTCTCAGGTGAACAATCGTAATTGCTGAACCGTGCAGCCTCCCAAGCCCCTGCACACGAGTTGAAGCCCAAGTTCAAAGCAGGGTCTCGTGTCAGTCAGAGGATTAGCACACGCTATGCTCCTTCTAAAGGCCCCGCCATGAGGTGCAGCCTTGTTGCTGTGATCCGCCGGCCTCTTATCTCATTATGGAGCCGCCATTCTGATTACCTGAGCCATGAGAGCAGAACGCTGCCCACCCGCTGCTCCCAGCTCAGCACATGCCCACCTCGCCTAAGCACGTGCTCTTTCCAGACTCAGGGCTCTCCCAGGCACCCTCTCCAGCTAGATACGGGTGTGCCTCCCCCACAGAATGTTCCCTCTGTGGCTACAGGATGCTTAACGTGACCAGGGACAGTTCATCCCCTGGGGGAACTTGCCTGTGCAACCAAGTGTACCTTCCTGGCAAACCAGACTGCTTTGAAAGACTTCTGCACCCTGGACACCTGAGGCCAGGAGGCGGGACAGCGTTGGGGAGTGATGGGTGGAGCCCATGGGGACACTCCACCACCTCTGCCGATCTCGGACTCTGCGTAGCCGGGTGTTTCCCCCAGGAATCCCACTGAATCAGCTGGACTCCAGTGGAATTTCCCAGTGTTGCTTACCAAAGGACACCCCAGTGTCCCCTTAGGAGTCCAGGAGACACCCAGAGACCTCATTCCAACCTACAGTGAGAGGATAGGCCTGGGTTTCCCCCACTCATGGTGACCCCACGATCCCCCCATCCACCCGATGCCAAGGTGGAGTCACTTCCTGGGTTGAGGCCCTGGGGAAATGAGATGTAGTCTCCAGGCCTGGGCTCAGCCAGGGCTGCAGGCCTTCCCTCTGGGTACACACCGCCTGGGTGACCTGTCTCTGTAGAGCATTTAGATACAGCCCTCTGTCATCCTAACCAGAACTGCAGTCCAGCAGAGTGTTGACTGGGAACCGGGAGTTGGCTGAGTGTTGGGACTTTTGGACTCTGATTAGTCACATTGGGAAATCAAGGTCAGAAGGGACGTGTTTCCCAAGACCATGATGCAGGTGCAGATGATAGAGGGTCAGCACAGGGGTTGGGGCCGGAAAGCAGGGTTCCATGTGACTCTCAAGGCCAGAGCCCACAGGGGCACTGGGTGGGTTCCAGCCCAGAGTCGGAAATGCCACACTCACGCCCACTTCCAGCTATGGTTTCTCAAATGTCCTGAAGGGCGAGCAAGCTCACCGGGGTGTGCAGGTGATCTCTCCAGCTTACTGAGCAGCAGCTGAATCTGGTCAGACCCAGTTCCAGGGACTCAGCCAAGGTCCTTGCTTCCAGTCTCTACTTCAGATTTACCGACTAAGACCTGAGGCCTCCACCACCTCACTGCAAGAAAGGAACCCTGTTTTCCTGGGATGGTGCCTGAATCAGAATGCTCCTGGTCACAGGGCGATGACAGACATGGATTCCTGGCCCTGGTCCCCTGCTCCCCTGTGGGTGCACTGCACAATCCACGGCCAATCTCCGCTGCAGACAAACCGGACCTTCACAGCCCAGTGGGGCCAGGACCATGCCCAGGCAGCCCTGCTGAGCCCTTCCCGTTCCTGCTCTTGCAGGTGGGCGATGCCTGGCTGGTGGGGAGGGGCAGGCTGCTCCTGGGAGTGGTGACAGCCCTTCACCAGGCAGCTGGGGCCTGGAGTTGGCAGACACAGAGGATGGAACACAACAGAAGTCTGTGGCTTGCTCCCAGGGGGCACTGGCTCTGACACCATAAGCAAGAGTCTGGGAGCAACCTGGGTGGTGGTGTACATTCTGGATTTAATTGTCCTTGAAATTGCTACATTCTGGGGAGGCATTTCCCTAGATTTGGGCTGCCCTTGAAAAGGGGACCCCACAACTGCACATCTCTGTGATTAATAAAAGAGGCAGGCCCCCCGCATGAGTCCCCCTGCCCTGCAGACCCTCTGGTGTGTCTGATGCAGGGTGAGCCTGTGGGAAGCTGCCTATTCCCGTAGTTCAAGTTCTCTCTTCTCTGCAGGCTCAAGCGTGCTCCCTACTGTAGGTCGGGTCTCTCCGGGAGCCAGGAGAGCTGACTATTGAGCACCGTCCACCCAGGGGCCAGCAACAGCCTGTGGGGTCCTTTGTTCCAGAGTGACATCACGCACAAAGCCATTGCTGCTGGACTGTGTGCTGTCCCCCATGGCCACTCCACCAACTCTCATCTTAGGTGGCCCGTGGGCAGTCTTGCTCACACATAAGGGCAATTCCCCTGGTCCATATACGCCCTTCCTTCTCTGGGTAGCCAGCCCTCGGGGCATGTCCGGGGCTAGCCAGCTGTGTGGGGATCCCTGGGTTTCCTGCAGGGTCCTGAGCGGGTAGATGCAGGGTTTTCATCATGGCCGATGATGTGTTGGTCAGAGTGCCAGGCTGGTAACTTATAAGGGAAGGAAGCCTATTTGGCTTGTGGTC
This sequence comes from Sciurus carolinensis, assembly GCF_902686445.1. NCBI lineage: Eukaryota > Metazoa > Chordata > Mammalia > Rodentia > Sciuridae > Sciurus > Sciurus carolinensis. Next base: position 173,099,558 of record NC_062217.1, on the reverse strand, counting down.
CGGAGCCTGGGAAGGGCAAGGGCACAATGCCAGCGTCTGCTCAGCGTCTCTGCATCATGATGTGGCAGAAGTCACCACAGGTCAAGGGGACAAGGATGTGTGCGGCAGAGAGTCTGCTTTCATAACAAAGCCCCTTCCTTGAGAGCAGCCTTATCCCTTCCTAAGGACGGCACCCTGCTGAACGCTGGTCAGACCTCACTGTGCAGCACTGGGAATTAAGGTTCCAACACAGGAACTTGGGAGACACATGTAAATCAGAGCAGTGGTCAAGGTTCTGGGGCAGGGCCTGTGCGCTGACTGCTTCTCATACTGATGCCCCTGACACCCCTGATCTCCATGTTCTTCCCTCTGACCTCAATCCTGTCTTCTCCTACCTCGGAGCAGGGAGCAGCACTGTCTGGACACGAGGTCCCTCTGGTAGGTAGAAGAGGATGTGGAGGTGTACAGCTCACCCACACTGCCAGGGCCCTTTGTCCTCCCTGCAAGAGCTGCTTCTGTGGTTAATTTGATTGTCGCCAGGGCCAGCTGCCCTCCTGCCAACCGGGCCTTCTCCCCCCATGCCTTTGCTGTTCAGGCGGGGTGCTCCATGTGGGGCTCTCCAGACAGGATCACAGCTCCAAGGGCATCCTGGCTGCATGCAGAGGGGTTAGTGACCAAGACCTGGGTTGGGGCAGTGGGAGGGGTGTGGCCAGGGGCCAGCTGACTTTGAAGTCGAGAACTGAAGGTTACTTGGAAGTGGGTGAGGATGGTGTGGACAGGGCTTGGGGGCGTGAGTTGGCAGATGTCTGAGGAGAGAGGAAACTCGGCCAGCCTGAGGAGCCGCAAGAGGCTGGCAGACTGGGCCCGGACCGGTGAGAGTCAGGACTGGCAAGGACAGTGGGAACACGAGGGTCAGTCCAGGGAGTTTGAGGGAGAACCTTTGGCCTGGTGTGGAAGCTGGACGTGGGTCCTCGGGTCGTGAGCACTCCTCCAGCGCCTCGCCCAGCCCCTTCCTTCCCTCCTCGGATCCAGTGACTGGGTGTCCTCACTTAGCAGCTCCTCTTGTCCCCGCAGCCTGGTGGCCTTGGGAGTCGGCAGGAGCCGTGTGGGGGGAGGCACAGGCGTGCTGTCAACAGCCAGGGCTGGTGGAGCGCCGGCACTCCGCTTCATGCTGACTGTCCCGGGGCTGTGTCCTCTTATTCTCCACCCTCATCTAGAAAGGGCCACCCGTTCAGCACCCAGTTAATGCTTGTGAAGTTTGCTAAGCTGCCTGGAGAATGTTCCACATGACTCGGCAGTGACAAGTCTTGCTGCATATCAGAAACACCTGTGGCACTTCTCAAATACGCAGACACACCCTACCACATCCTCATCTCCTGAGACTTCAGCTGGTTTTTGAGAAGATCATGTTCACTTGATGTAGAGAATTTTCTGGTTGTTGTGACCTGGCTATGCCTCTGGAATGTGAGCAGGAGGGTCCACTGAGAGCAAAGAGGTGGTGACGTGGAGGTCCCCCTGGAGTCTCCGTTGCAAGTGCCAGTCATTGGCCAATGATTTTTCTGGGAGACATAGTGACATCATCAATAATGATGGTGTTATAGCAAAGAAATAAAAGCCATGTTAATTTCAAGGTCCATTAAAACTCTAGTTTTTTTAAGAAATCAATATTTCCTGGAACATAAATAGAAAAAATTGGTAGTAGTCGAAATTCTATTTCAAGCTTTTAAGTGTTTGACCAGCAAGGGATGAAAACATTGGTCAAAAAGAAAAAAACACCCTGGGTTTTTAATAATCTCCCTCAGAAGTGCTACGCATACGTGCAGGCTATTCCAGAAATCGTGGAAGCCATTCCATTTCAGAGGCATTGGGTTTGCCAAAGGAAGTGTCTAACATCCTGGAACCTGTTAACAAATCAGGAGATGTCACTTCTCCCTGCACAGCTGCCCTCTGAAGAGAGCATGGGCCTCTGCCTGGTGGCCCTGTTTGAGTAGCCATTCTTCCTTCTGGGGTCAAGAACACCCTCTTGAACAGATAGGATACGCTACCAAGGGCCAGAAGAAAACTGCCTGGCACTGTCTCCATAGATGAGAGTCCTTGCCAAACCCTTCTGGGAATCTTGGGGCCCTCTGTGGCTTGGTTGGTGGCTCAAGGTCATCCATAGGCAACAGCAGGCAACGGAACCTCCTAAAGCTGGGCCTACAGCTTTGTGTTGTTCTCCTAGGCAGAGCAGGTAGCCATGTCCTCTCGTACCTAGCCTTGGGCAGGTCAATGGCCTCCAAAGAGCCCCTGGGGCACAGATGGGCTGACTCCCTCCCTAAGGCCCCTCGGACCTCAGAAGCCACCAGGTAGGATTTGGTCACATCTTTGCACTACTTCCTCTGAAACAGCCCTGAGCCTTGGAGTCAAGATGGTGACTCAAATCACCTCCTCACAAAGAAAAACTCACGGCATCCCGATTTCCTTCCTTTCTGGAGTGGAAACAGGACCCTTCCTTAAGTAAATCTAAATCTAACGCAGGTGTTCGACAACTTAAAAGATGGTTTTTCTAAAGCGCGTTCCACGAGTGTCTACACTGTATCAATGGAAAGAAGTAACAGTGTCAAGAAGGAGACACTTTCCTTCCTTTGGTCACGTTTGGCGTGGGTAGGTTGGGCAGCACTTGTGGGCACCATGGCCCTTCCATGGATCGTTCTAGGAGCTGCCCCCTCTCTGATAGTCAGCCTCCCTCCAGGGCCCAGCCAGCTTCCTCGCGTCCACTCTACCACTTCCCAGACTGGATGGCACTTTTGCCTAGAGACCCAGCCCTATGGATTTTCCTTCTGGAAGACGGACGAGCTGCAGGGTCACGTCACACCAGACAAGGAGAAGGTGCTTCCACATGTGGGGCACATCGCCCTTCCTCCGTTTGGGCTGAGATGCTTGCTGTGGTGTGCCTCCTGGACCATGGGGTCAGGCCGAGTCGGCCCTCGGGCTCAGGCTACGGCAGACCTGTCTTCACGGGAAGCTCTTGCCTTTCTTTGGAAAAATGCCCCCAGCTGCAGCAGGAAGTCCTTCGGCAGCATGTTGGTAAGCCCAGGCTTTCTGTTCTCTGAAGGAGATGCTTCAGAGATGATGTAGATGATGATGCAGGAGATGATGGTTCCAGGCTACCATCCATGTCATTCCTGGCATGAGATGTGGGAAAAACGGCTGCTTCTCCTGAGTCTTCCCTGCCTTCTCTCCTGCATCAATTTTGCTTTCCTCTTTCACTGACCACCTCCATTGCCAAGTCCCAGAGCAGATGCCCGGGTCCCTCTGGTTCAGCCCTTGTTGCCTTTTTATAGGGCTCCTGTGTGGGTCAGGATGTGGAAACCTGACCACACAGCCCACACATCTCTTCAATAAGAAGAGTTTGATTTGGTGTCTTTGGCATTTTGCATTTATCACCATCAGTTTCAGCAGCTGAGCATCCAAGGCAAGGCCAGGCTCCAGGGCCCTGGTGCTGGAGAAGCAGGACACAGACGATGCTAACTTATGCAGTGTTTTGCCCACTCTGCACCACCAGCGAGAGCCAAGTTCTCCTGCTTCCTTATGTTTCCTTCAAGACTTGCCTTGGAAATTTGGGGGGAGGGAAACTTCAGCTAGCTGAGGTTTTGAAGAGCAGATGTTTTTGAACAATTCCCTCCAAATGGTGATCCTGAACTTTGATAATTAGGTGCAGATGATAAGATTCAACATGAGAGGCTGGTATATTTTACTATCCTTGAATTTCAGGGTGTCCTAATCCTGACGTTTCTCTCTTCGCAGATCGCTTCTGAAGTCAGTGGGGCACCCGAGGCAAAGGGGGAGAGGCGAAAAGATAAAAAGGAAAAACCAGTTTTCAAAGCGGCCCTACGTCCGTGTCTACGGGACACAAACCAAAGTTTGGAGAGAAAATAAGTGGTGTGTGTGGGCGCGGACAGGGCTTTCTTAATCTGGGAAACTGGTTTCAGGCCCATGAAACATTTCATCAAACACTAATGTGAAACCGATGTGCTCATCAATATTTATGAGCGGTTATCGGACCAAATCCTCCCACGTGGTTGTGGTCCCTCTCTTCCCTCCTGACTCTTATCAGTGCCGTCAAATAACAGGCAAGGGAAAACATTGGAGCCAAATAATACCCTGTGGTTTAGAAGTGTTGTTTTTTTCCTGTAAACATGCTTTCTATTTTCATTTTAGGTATTTATTTTTCACTTGAAAGATTTTCCTTCTCCCTAAATCCTGGGAGCACTTGCCAAGTACTTACCATAGTGTTGCTCTGTCCCTGTTCACAAGCAGGGACGTGGGAGGAAGTGAAGAGCACTGGGGTCTCTGCGCCTTCTGTAATGTCACACTCACCTTGCCAAGCGACTGTGACAATGGTGGACTCCACTGGGTCCGCGAAGGACTAGGAAATACCGCTCTGGAGGGTCGCGACCCTCCTGCTGCCTGGCAGAGCCAGAGCTGGTCTTGGGTTGAAGGACCTCAGAGCCCCACCCTAACCCTGGGTTCCTGCTAGTCACAGCAGGCCCGGTGGTCTGGGTGGCTCAGCCTGCTGGAGCAATGGGACCTGCCTCTCCCTCTCTCTCCAGGAGTGAGGGCCGGAAGCCCCAGAGGCTGGTGGGAGCATCTCTCTCACTGCCCGATGAGAAAGGGGTCACTTGAGCATCTTCCCTGGAGATCCTGCTTCCCCAGAGGTCAGGGGAGATTGAGTCTGGGAGACACCCAAGCCTAGACACCTCCTATTCACCCCTGAAGACCGAGGCCCTACACGCCCAGGGCTGCCCTCCCAGGGCTGGCAGTGGAAGGCTGGCCCAGATCCCCTGCAGTTCCGGTGCCCCTGGTGGAGGGTCCCTGCGCTGCAAACGGGAGTCGGATGTCTGTTTCCTGAGCTGGAGCCCCGGAAAGTCCTCCTTCCTTAGAAGTCCTTGCTGTCCTCTGTTTTATACCATCTCCAAGATCTTAGAACTTTTGAACTTGATTTTATAAACCTAGGTTGAAAAAAAAAAAAGCCCAGCCAAACCTGAGGCTCATTACTCATAGAAACTGATTTTTAAATACACAATTCAAGCATAAATTTACATATAAAGAAGGATCTTGGTTGGAAAAAAAATCCTGTTATCATAACATTGTGGTCGTCATACAAAACCACAGGAGGCACATATGCAAAAGTTATGGTTGCTCGGCAACCATAATTGCCCAGTTTAATGCCTAAGCAGATAGACTGATGGTTGGAATAAGCGTGGGGAAGAGGCTGCATCTCCCACCATGGAGTGGGGAGGCGCGCCTCAGCCCCCCCAGACAGCACGCACAAGGAGGGCGATTATTGAGGAGATGAAAATGTATTCTGAACTCTCCAACTCTGCTCCGTGCTTATTGCGGTCACTTGTGCCCCCCGCTTGAATGCTCCCATCCTGCCCACACTCACGATGACACACTTGTGAGCTGGTGGCATCTTCACGCTGGCACTACTCTGCGCTTGGAGTGCAGGGCAGGGAAGGTCTCCAGGACAGTGTGACGAGGGTGAGGCAGAGGGACTGGCCTCCATACTCAGCTGGGGAGAAGCCCTGGGGGAAGGGACCAGGATAGCCCGCAGCTGACATCAGGAGGAGAAAGCAGGAAGCCTGGTGTTTGTCCAACGGTCCTTCCTCGAGCCTGTCCTCTCCACGTCCTCCAGGTCCATGTGGCCTCAGAGCTTAAATTTGAATGAAGCTCAACACCTCAACCGTCTGTTCCTGGGACAAGGCTGAGACCAGTGGCAAATGGTACTGTTCGTGACCACCTTCTTCCCCATCGACTTGATGAGCTCCCCCTGCCCTTGGGGAAGCAGGATCTCCAGGGAAGATGCTCAAGTGACCCCTTTCTCATTGGGCAGCGTCTGGGGGCTTCTGGCCCTCACTCCTGAAGACAGAGGGAGAGGCAGGTCCCATTGCTCCAGCAGGCTGAGCCACCCAGACCACCGGGCCTGCTGTGACTAGCAGGAACCCAGGGTTAGGGTGGGGCTCTGACATCCTTCAACCCAAGACCACCTCTGGCTCTGCCAGGCAGCAGGAGCCTTGCAAATGCTCTTGGAGCCTCCGTTTCCTCCTTTGTTCTTGAACACCTCCCACTACCATCTAGCAGAGATGCAAACAACGGGAAAGCAGTGGAATGCCAAGGAAACCCCCGCCCCAGCGCGCCCATGCCTTTCACCCTCCCCACAGGCTCAGCACGTCCAGCCCAAGGCCCATCGTCAGTGCCACCCTCAGGTTTCTGAAGGTTTCCCTGGAAGAAGTGCTGCAGAAGACAGATGGCTTCATCCTGGAGAATATTAATCAGCAGTTCCATGCTGCCCGTCCTTTCTGTGGCTGGCACTTATGACCGGGTGGGGTGGCCTGTGATTGTTGTGACATTTTCCCTCACCTCCACCTGCTTTGTCTCAGAGTCCACTGCACCCCAGGGAGGGAGAGCAATGGTGGACTTCGTCTGGTCCTTATCAATGCAGCAGGATGAGACGAAGCCATGGGACTGGGCAGGTAGAAGCACCGTGGTGCACAGTGGCCCAGCGTCTTCCAGGGGCAGCCGTGAAGGTAGAGGTCATGTCAAGAGCTGCACTCAAGTCCACCCACCTTACACATGGTGCTGCCCAGGAGTCGTGGGAGACTCGCCGAAGATGCATCTTGGAAAGGAATGAGCGAGGTGTCACTGGGCAAGATTTCCATGCTCAGATAGTGGGAGCTTCTGCCTAAGGCTGGGCTCACCTTAAAACCCCACCCACTCTCTGAATGCTCTCCCTTTGCTATGAGGACAGAAGAGCTCCAACAAAGGCGCCACGTGGGAGGGACGCCCAGGTTCCCAAGGCCAAGGGATTTGCTTCTATTCTGATTGTACTAGAACTGTTGAAGTTTGTGATATGCAATCTACCACACTGTGCATTAGATGAATGTGTTTCCAGGATCAAAACAGTGTAAGATTTTAGAAAATCCATGAAAACAAATAGAAATAAATGAAAATCACCCTGTTGCATTTCTACTCTTTAGAGATGACCATTACAGATACTCTGACTCTTGCCTCTGCAGGTTCTTAATATTATAAATTAAGATTTTGTTTTTCTTTTTCATTATGCAGTGAACCCTTTTGTACAGTGTCAGCCTGGTCTCTGTAGGTGCTCAAAACGTGTGAGGTTCAAGGAACGATTTTCACCTGAGTATGAAGTGGAAATGGCAAGTGAAGGTACCGTTGGTTTTTATCAGCGATCTTACCTCTTTATGCAGAGGTTTCCAGTGTGTAGACTTTAGAGAAAGGCAGTAGTGACGGTGTCCGTCAGGCAGGGTACATTGGAACACTTCTCATGACCGCGTGATAAGCATTATCTAAATAGTGTGTGCCTAGCTCACTGGACACATTACTTCCCTCCTTTTATGTCAAAGAAACTTAGTATGCAGCCTGAGTTGAGGTCCACTTATCAGCTGCACGACTCTGTCACCCAATGGAATGGTTACATTTATTATGAAAACATTGTTCAACTTTATCAGAAGTTAAAATGCATGTACATTCCACCCAGAGGACGCAGGCAGAAAAGCACGCTACTTTCCTATCACGACTTTGTCACTGTGTAGGACTGTTTTGATAACTGCACATCTTGAGCATCGTCTCTGGCCCTGTGAATTTGAGTTTCTCAGATTCCGTCTCTAAATGAGGTGGAATATAAATAGGCACATCAACAGCTTTGTAACACCTTTGCTTCAATTTGATGAGGGTTGCCAAAAAGCCATGGGTCTAACAAGCTCCTACTTCCGTGCTTTTCTTTGGTGAGATACATTCAAGGGCAGCAAGTGTGAGTGAGTTAGTAATTCCACACTGGCTGACTTCAGCTTTCAAATCTCGAATGTCCTTTTTCAAATCTGCACTGGCCCTGGAGACAGAAACGATCCCAAACAAGAGATGGCTCACCTTTATGCTGAATAAGTCTATGCAGTGTGAGCAACGCCGACTGCTTGAGATTCTCCAAGATTCCAAATAGGTTTCCTATGGTCTGCCCTCCTGCCTCAGGCCATTGTCAGGCACTGGTCCTTGCTTTTCTTCCCAACTCCTTTCTGACTTTCTTCTTCCGGTTGGCTTCTGAGGCTCAACCGCTCTGGTGGGGACTCTTATCCACCCTGCCCAAGGCTGCGGCAGTGGGTAGATGTCAGTCACTCTCTTGGGAGCAAGGCTGCCTCCCTTTTGACTGAAGAGGGCTGCAGAGGCACTCATGCCTCTGTCCTGCCTCTTTGCTGTAAATCGAAACCCTGCACATTTCAACCTGCAGGACGCTCATAGACAAGAAAGGAACTTCTGCATTTTGTAAGAAAGAATTGCAGCCCATTGATTCATTCGTAAACGTTCACTGGATGTGCACCATGCAAAGACCAGCTCCACAGTCTTTCTGGATAAATGAAATAAAACAATCTGAATGAGAGCTAGGGATGGAAGCTATTTATTGAGGGTCTTCCAGGAGCCTATCACAAATAACTACTTTTGCATGAGGGAGTTTACCTTCTTTATTTTCACAGGCAATGTCAGTGTCTATCAATGAAGCAGGACTGTCCATTCCTAAAATGCGACTCTTTCCTTCCCTCTGCTTATGGATCTGCTCCTGACTGCCCAGGCTTCAAGGTCAGCTGCCCGGAGAAATAACACCCCATTTCCCTGTGGACTGTATAAGTCATACTCAGGGAAGATGTGAGTCATTTAAATATGTTGTTGTCTTCCGGAGTCTCACATTTTCATTTTGCTTTTGCAAAATACAAAAAGAGCCTGCAGGTAGGTATCAAGTGCACAGGTTACATCAGACTCAAGTACGTCCAGCAGCTGTGGTTCAAAGCAAGGACTACCTAGTTTGGAAGAGAAAATAAAAGGAAACTTATGAGATAATGCTTGAGACAGATCGTCAATAGTATGTGGAAAGGCCACTTCACTTGATCAGCTGGGCTGCTTGGAGCAGAATTTTGATTAAACAAGACATTCCGGGCAGGGCTGGTGCGGACAGGCCGTCTGCACAACACATTGCTCAAAATGAATAAATGTGAGTCTCGGGGTCTGACACTGGGGATGAAGTGGAGCTGTCAAGGAAAGGCCAAGTGGTGCTTCCTCCCTGTTAGACCGCTGTCTGGTTTATCTGGACCAGTGCACCGGAAGTGATCGACAGCCATAAATTCAAGGAGACAGACAGCCTTTCAACAATGGCATGGTGCAAGGGTCAGGAAACACTCACTGGGATGCAAAAAGGAGCTGTCCTGCTTCCAGGGCCCCAGGCTGCTGGCCGAAGGCTTGAGGATTCCCCTGGGTGCCGGGTACCGCACATGCCATGGTTGTGCGGATGGCCAAACTCCTCAAACCCTTCCATTTCCTCAATCCCCAAACATAGGAAATTAAGGAATTCCTATAGAAGGAATATTTGTAAATATATGAGTCTGGAAAAAGTGTCTTTTGATACCACCATGTGGAAATTTCTAGAAAGAATATATTTCGGGTCTGGACTGGTGGCACATGACTATAATCCCAGCAGCTTGGGAGGCTGAGGCAGGAAGACGGCAAGTTCAAAGACAGCCTCTGCAGCTTAGTGAGACCCTAAGCAACTTACCGAGACCCTGTCTCTGAAGGAAAAAAAGTAAAAGCTGGGGATGTGCCTCAGGGACTAAGAGTCCCAGTTCTATTCCTGTTACCAAGCGGGGAATGTACATCTATTTTGAGGTCTGTGTTCAGGAAAGAACCACTGATGAGATTTTATTCTCCCTCTGACAGGAGAAGTGGCCTGAGTACAGCACTGGGCAAGAGTCACCTGTGAAGATCAGGTCAGCCCCTGCCCTCACCTTGACCCCTGACCCTCTGGCTGACCGCCCCCCCCCCCAGCGTTTCCCCTGCTCCTCGTCGTCCTACCCAGAACAAGGGATATTTCAAAGACCATCTAAGGAGCTACATGAGAAATTCCAACCTTCGGGGGGACACGGCCTGGCCAGCCTGACAGCCAGGACTGGTTGCTCGTGGCTTTCTGTAGGGAAGAGCAGGCGCATCCACAAACAAAGGCTGCCATCTTGCTGGGGAGGGTTTGAGTGGCATCTAATCAGTGCAGCAGGACACCCACAGGGTTCCTGGCAGCCACATGCCGTGCTTTGGTGGTTCAGTTTGGCCAGACTCCATAAGGAGACCATCGGTACTAAGCGGCTTTGGGCTGGGTGTGGCTGTTGGGTGGGGCAGTGCCTCTCCCTGGCCCTCCTCTCGGGCCAGCCTGACTTCCTGCTTTCTTCTCTCCATGATCTCATCAAGCCTGGCCTGTTCCTCATCCCTCCCCTCCAGGCCCTGCTGGGTGGCAAGTGAGGAATCAGGCTATTCCACTCAGGAAGCACCACGCAGTCATGGACTTGACCCCTCCAGAAGCCCCCAGTCTTTTACCCAGAACCTCCTGGAGAATCATCCAAAGGGGGACAGGACTGTGGGATCTCCTAGAAGATGCTGCTTCTAGACGGCTTTGACATGGAGTCCTGCAGCTTGACAAGGCCCTGAAGATGCTGGAACTGAGGACGCGGCAAGGCAGGCCTGCTGCATTTCTGCCCACACAGCTCTTGGCCTGAGTCTGATGGGTCTCGTCCATTTGACCCTGGAACCTGGCTTTGTGTTTTGGAGCAGGCATTTGGTGAAAGCTTGCCAGAGTCAGGTTTTCTTGGAATGGTTTTCCAAAGAACCAGGCACCTGTTTGAATTGCAGCTAACGCTAACCCCGGCAGTGAAAGAGATTCTGTCCCTGGCTAAGGGCACCTGGGCTGAGCCGTACTCTGTGAGCCTCTGTTGGCTGCAGCAGTCCCTGAGTCCTTTACCAGCTCTTCCCACTCACCCACCAGCAACAGCACCCTGGGAACACACACCTTTGCTGACAGATGTGGACAGGGGCTGCTGAAACCCAAGGGCAGCACTGGAAGTTCTTCCCCAAGTGCCATCCAGGGCTCACCCGACTGCAGTGCCCGCAACGCACAGGCCCCAATAGGGTTGCTGGGAAAGAAGGCAAGAGGCAGCCACTTCTGGGGCTGGGAAGGGAAATTAGGACAATTTATTATTTCCCTGTTGCACTGAGTAAATAGACTTCAAGATAAATTATTGGTGCCTGCAGCCTGCTTGATGCAAAACCCTAAGTGAAAGCAGACTCTAATGAACATATGCCGGCCTGCCCTCCCTCCACACTTCGCGTCTGCTATTAACTTTCTATGCACTCGGGAACCTTTGGCTCTTGGCCTAAATAATAGGAGAATAATTAGAATAATTACTGGAGAAGGCCAGGTCAAATACCCAAGGATCTTCTCTTAACTGCTTGGTTATCTTTATTTTTTTAAAGGAAGTCTTAAAACTAACCAAACACTAATCTTTGACATCTAGAATATTTATTTGATGTAAAATAGAATCATTGCTCTGTATCGTGAGCTCTCATTCAAAACAATCACACCAATGAATGGCTTGTGCCCATTTAAGAGAGGACAAAATTTCATGCTGATTGGTGCTCTTGTTTTGTTTTATTTTTAATTTTTCCCCCTTAGGCTTCCATGGAGTAATCTGGAAGATGGAACTCAGATTAATAAAACTCGCCCGAGGGCCTCACAAGGGCACAGGAACCTTGGCCACGTTCCGTGTCCTTCACTTAGCTGTTCTTGAAGGGGTGAGGCAAGAAAAACTCACACCCAGACAGAGGCCCCCACGGAGCCCACGTCCCCTGGGCGGAGGAAGGGAGCTGCAGGGGAGTCTCCCTGTGGGACGTCGTCCTGCAGCCCAGGCTCCTCCCGCCGCGTCCCCAGCCAACTCCACATGCCCACGGGGGACACGGACATGCCCCCCAACACACATGCTCTTGTGATTTCTGAGCAGTTTCCTAGTTACTGCTGAGGCCACAGACGTTCTGCCCAGCCTCCCTCCTGGGCCCGCTGCTGCCCCAGACAGGGGCTGGATCTCAGCAACCAGGTCTGGGCTCAAGTCCTGGCTGCAGACCTGTGGAGTCTGATATCCTGGGCGTGGGTGTCACTCAATGGCTTGGCAGCTCTATTTCCCAGGGTTACAGGAATTGATGTACTTAGCAGAGGGCCTGGCATGGAATTAGGGACAAATCATGTTAGCACACTGTTCTGTTGCCATCTCGACATGTCACAGCTATCAAATGAGATAGAACAAGACAAAGAGTGGGCAAGGACAGGCATCTCTGTGCCTTGCTGGGCTCCCGGGGCTCCTGCTGTGCTGTCCTCGTGCACCCACCCCAAGCCCTGGTTTTGCACGCGTGCTCTCAGCCAAGTTCCAACGTCTGGGTACAACCACCCATAGCAGGGCGAGCAGGGGCCGACTCCAGGTGGCCTTTTTCCTTTAAAACATAAACAGACTGACCAACTGGAAACAGCCCTTGGAAGTCACACATCAGGCAGGCCTGTTTTGCTGGCTTCACGGATCAGAGACTGGGAGCAGAGAGCACAGCAGGGAACGCACCAGGGTGGCAGGCATTCAGGAGGGAGCTTACAGATGCAGGGTGACCTCTCCATAGACTACCTGCACCACATGACACCAAGGTCTGTGAGTGAGGGTCCCCTGGGCCCAGGTGGCTCAGAAGCTTTCTCAAGATGACGGATGACACTGAGGCTTGGGAGACAGCCCAACCATCAGGGCTGGAGCTCCTGTCCACTGCTCATGTGCGGGGTGGAAGGGTGTCCCTGTGTCCCTGGTCCCAAGGAAGGACTCCCAGGAGCAAGTGAGGCCAAGAACCACTGCAGCACAGTCAGGCATCCATCCAGCATGTCACTGCAGCTTTTAAATATTCCTCCTCCTCATTTTTTATAATTAATAATATGCATCAATAATGCCAAGCTTCAAGCCCGACTCTACCATGAACTTGACAGACTGCCATAGGTGCCTCGTGAGTTTGCACCTACCCTGAGACTCTGGGACCCTGGCAAGGTGTTTTGCCCAGGATCTCCGGGAGACCCCACAGTGGCTGGGAGGGCAGCAGGCTGGCTGTGGGCTGGGCTCTCCCATCTTGTCACAGGGCTGGAGCCAGCACTAGCTGTGAACAGGCAGTCCCCACTGCTGTGCATGGCTGCGTCCTCCTGCATGGGCAGAACACCCGAGAGTCTTCAGGTTAGTAAAATGCTGGGCTGGGTCTGAAGTCAGGCACGGGCGTCCCCCCAGCTCCGCTGGCAGACCTGCTTACTCATGCGGACGGCTCGCCAGCCAGGAGTCCTGGCACGCCGACCGCCCTGCCCCTCCCGGTGCAAGAGATCCTAAATGAGAACTTATTACCAACCTGTCACTCTCCCGTAATTATCCACAGCCAGGACGCTCTCCGTTGTTTCCATATCATTTGGAATGACATAGAGCAGGCACTACCCTTGTCTGCGTATCGCGCACAGCAAGCTTTGCAGAGACTCATCCATTTGCATTTCGAAAGAGGCAGAGGTCTGACAGAGATTTTTTTGAGCTATTATGAAGCACTTATTAGTAGAAATTGAACCAATCCATCTCGCCCCCCCATCATTTCCTTCCTCATAATCATTATTTCTACAAATTCTCTGCACCTTCCAAAAATTCTAGGGCATGCTGTCTAAAAAGATCAGGGCTACTGAAAGCATTATTCATTTGGGTTAATATAGCTCCAAATGCTAATGGTTCCTTCCTTAAGATTTTCTGGCGATCATGGAAGGAACAGCCAGAGGGAAAATGGCTCTATATGTTGCTGAAATACATGCCCACGTATGCATATGTGTTTGCACATATGTGTTGCATGTATACAAAATATAAGAAATGATGTGGAGGTGTGTGCACAAGACCCAGTTACATATGTGTATAAACGTGTGTATATGTACGTAGACAGGACTGTGTGTAATGTGCTCATGCATGTTGTATGCACACGTGTTTATACATAGATGTGTGTCTTTTAAATCATAAGCCACTGAGTGAGGAAAGGCATACTGTTCATTATGTGTTCAAATGTGCTTTCTAAAGAAAATTATGCACTAAAATGATCTCAGTTTGGGAGCAGAGATTATGCAGGGTTTGGAATGTTCCCAGCCGCTCTGTATTAAAGCCCTGGCTTTCATAATTAGTCATTTTGGTGCTGTTTAAAAACACCTCAGTGTCAACTGGAGAATCCATTCCTGTCTGCTCTCAGCACAGGGCAGCACAGCAGGCGGCTCTCTAGATTGTCCCCGCGCCCTCGTTTTCGCCTTCTCCTTTGCTTTGCCTCCCCAGGTCCAGCTTCCTGCCTCCTGAAGTTTCCCAAGTTTTCGTCCCTTCATGTAGGCATGCAGCTGTCTCCAAGCGAGCCCCGCCGGCCAGGGCCAGGTTCCAGCTGCACCCAGGTGAATCCTATTGTTTTCCAGGCCCCCAGGGTGTCCTGGAGGGGTCTCACCTGGCAAGGGTCTTCTCCAGGCCCAGGGAGCATCACAAGGTCTAGACGTTTTCACCTTCAAGATGGCCCTGGACCAGGCTGGAGGCGGCACCTCTCCCCCGCCCTGGCGCAGGCTTCCCCTCTGACCCCGGGAGCTTCCCTGCAAGGCTCGCAGCACTGCCTCCTGGCTTGGCCTCCTTTCCCTGAGAGCTCTGGTGAATTCTCAGGCCACATTTCTGTCCTTCTGCTCCCTCACCAGAGGTGGCGCTCAGTGCAGAGGATGCTCTGCAGGGCCCTGATCCCTGGCATTGCCTTCTGCTGGGCCCCCACAGGGCAGAAGGGACTTGCCAGTGGAGTAAACGTGCCCACTCCCCATCAGACAGGAGCCGGAGCAGGGACTTGTTAGGGTAGTCCCCACAAAGCCCTGGGGAGCTTCCCATGGAACATAGAGTTAAATTCGAGTGTCATCATTATCATCCGTTATTATTTATTGCATGCCCACTGGTGGCCCTGGCACACTCTGGGTTTAATGTTTCCATTAGACCTTATTTGTACAGTTCCCATCAGGGTCCGAAATTTCAGTCCTCATCCAAATCACCTTCTCTGTGATGCTCAAGTGATTTTTAGACTCAGATTAGACCTTTCCTGCCTCTCATTTCCCTCTCTCTTTAGACTTCTCCTGCAGGTGCTCTGATTGTCTTTTTATTGTCTTACATAATGTTCAAAATGTTCTTTTCTCTTCTTCTTTTCCACTTTTCTCTTTGCCTTTTGTCCTTCCCGTTCCCTCAGCAGGCAGGCTAAATTCGGTCCGTCTGCCACTCCAGGCAAACCCGGTGGCTGAAAATGTATCTCCGTTTCTTCATTCTGCCTTTCTGTACCGAAGACGGGCTGGGTGGGCTTGCGTTCTGCAGGATCACGGAATCTGGGCTTCCCATCGTAGACCACAGACCATCTCGGGGCTGCAGTGAGCCAGCCTGGGAGAAGGCCACGGAGGTGGTGGGAAGGGAAGAGAGCTTTTGGAGCAGCCAGGAGGGTGGTGCTACCTGCCAAGAGAAGGGCTTACCTGCAGGGCTCCAGCCTCTGGGTTTCTAGCACAGCTCTAGGATAGTGTGTGCAAAATTTCAAGTAGAATTTAAGCAAATTAGGCTTAACATGAACCAATAACCATTTCTGAGCTCATTAAAGAGTTCACAGACACTGTTTTATGAACCTTTATTGTCTGAGGGACTCTGACTGCTTCTGTCTGAGCAGTCAGGAAACGCACGTGCCTTTGACAGTACCACCCCATGCACATATTTCTCAGGGCTTGGAGGCGGCTGAGTTAGGATGCGCTTTCAGACAGTCTCTTACCACTTAACAAAAATGTCCTGCCACTGCAGAAGGAGAGAGAGAAGCTGCCGCACCAGACTTCAGCTTCTGTCTTTGGAAAACTTAGTCTAAATCAACCAAAGACAAGTGACTGCAAATTATGCTGAGCAGCAGCGAGGTAAGGTCGGCGCGGCCCCATTCCAAGGACCGTTTATCAAACACCACAGACTGACATCCGCTTTCTTCAGATCTGATAGATCACACGATATAAGCAAGAAGAACAGTGGCATCAAACAAACCCCCTCCCTCACTTTTTGGGATGAAATGCAGTCAGGGAGCCCCTCTCTGCCCTCGCTCTGTAATCCCCCTAAACTACACCTGCCCTTGGGAGCGGTGCACTCGGCTTCAGAGAAAAAGAATTAGTGTTTCATTTTCCAAGCCTGTCACACCCCACCTTAATGAGCACTTAAAAGAGATGAATGTGCTGGGAATGAAAAGATTTATTTGAGATATTTAAATAATCTCTCTCAGCTATAACTAAGCGACACACTCGGCTCTCACAATGATATTTTTTGTTATTTTTGATAACACCCAATCGAAGTTTGTTGCCTGTCTTGGCTTTGTGCAGAGCTGCCTGCATGTAGGTCCTCCCGAGGTAAGTGACGGGAACAGTTCTGATGGGAAGCCTTCACCCCCATGCCAATCAGGCCAATTAAGACGTTTCATTACGTTTCCCAATGTAAACAGCTAAATAAATATCCGATTAATTTTTTAGAAATTAATTGTACAGCAGACCTTCCATACTTTACGGCACACTAAAAATCCTTGTGAGAGTTATGTGTGCCGTCCGTTACAATCAGCCATGAAGTACATTACAAAGGTAATGTGGGTTTAAGAAGGAACTACTGCAGAATGTATATTTTCATTATCAAAAACGTTAAGCCATTTATCCTGAGGAGTCAGAATAATCATTAATGGCTGGGAATTTATGGTGCCAGATCTTAAACTAATGTGAATGATTCCAGGTGTTACTAATGGCTCCGGTGAAATGTGCCAGTATCCAAGACTTCTACTAAATCTGAGCTAATAGTCGAACACTTAATCTGGACAGATGAGCAGCAATTCCACTGACACACTGATTGGATTCTGTAGCTTAAATGGCACCCTCTGTGAAGGTGCGCGGTCAGAAAGCAACCCAGAGGGCGACTTAGAAGTCATCTTCCTCCTGGAGCACCGGCCCCAGGGCTGCAAAGGTTGCCTCGGACCTAATTGCGATGATGTTTTAGGGGCCTGCTTACTTTTCGTGACATATGCAACAACAAAGTTTAAAACTCTCCTGTCGGCTCTTCACCCTTCTCTCCAACATTTTTAGAAAATCCTTTGATGTGTCCTGACAGTCCGGGAGCTGACATCCGCGGGAGGTCCCCAGCCAGGTGCCTGTGCTAACGGAGCACACCCCATGCTAGCGTAACCCAGCTATGCGAACGGGCTCTGTCCTGACACAGACAGTGTGGCTTCCCGTCACCTCACCACAGGCTGCCTCTGGCCATGGCCGGCTGGGTGTTTCTGGTGTGTACTGTTGACTGAATGGAATTGAGAACAAGCTTTTCTGATTTTAAGTTGGAATCGTGGGACTAGATCTAGGTGGTGCCAGGCCCAGGTTGCTTTGCCTGTGCTGGAGGCTGGTGAAGCAGGGCGCCTCTCTGGCCTCTGCCCCTCCTGCTCATTAGCAGTGACCACTGGCACTGGGAGACCCACTCCCTTGAACACGGACATTCCTGACTGTTGTCAACATCCTTTGAAAGCACATAAAAATAAATTATCCATAGGTTTACCTGTCGGGAAGATAGATTCGGTGCATCCGACTGTTGCAGGCATTTCAAATGACAGGGGCGCCCATCATGTTCCCGTAATAGGGTCAAACAGCTGGACGGGGATTTAACTCTCAGCAAGGCCAGAAGGGCCGAGCACTTGTAGGGGAGGATGGATGGAGTGAGTGGAGGCAGCGGGACCTGTTTATTACAGCGTTTTTCTGCTTCACTGCAGACCTGTAATGATCGCCACCGAGCTGGATTGACGGTTGCCCTCTTGCGTGGAGCGCTGCGTGGGAAGTGGGCGAAGGCAGCCCTATCTGCCTGCTGACCTATCGCTCTGCCCCGTCCAGAGT
Source organism: Sciurus carolinensis (assembly GCF_902686445.1). Lineage (NCBI taxonomy): Eukaryota > Metazoa > Chordata > Mammalia > Rodentia > Sciuridae > Sciurus > Sciurus carolinensis. The sequence continues at coordinate 173,081,737 of NC_062217.1, read as the reverse complement.
TCAATTTACTTCTCCTGACAAGTGGTGCCGAGCCAGCATGGGATGCCTTTGATTGGTCCATGTAGGTTAAATAAAAATTGGTTCAATGAATATTTCAAAACGCCTTGTCTGGATCAGATACTTCAATGACGGGGCTTGCCTTCATATGTGGAGCGAGCCCCCTCCTCTGGTGCCTTTCCTGGGTGCCTGTGCAGTCCGCAGCTTCCGAGGAAAACAGGAAAATAAAATGGGCGAGTTGCTGGTGAGCGTGTAGGTTCTGACCAGCCGATTCCACTTCTGTACCGAGAGCTGGGAAGACGTGGGCCAGGCGCTTGGCTGCCTGTGAACGATGAAGTCCAGCACCAGGCTCTGGCCTGGGGACGGGATTCCCGGGCGGCTCAGGGCTGGCTTTTCTCAAGCCGGAAGAGCGCTTCGGTGGAGCCACATTTCGGGTCCTCCTCCTGCCTTGCCCCGAGCAGGCAACACTGTCCCCTGAGGATTTACTGAAGGCTCAACACCTGGAGTTGGCACATTTGCCCCTTCTCTGTCCACATGTCCTCCTCTCTGGTCCCCAGAGTGATTTTATTTATGCCCGTCCCTCCCTCATAGCATGCTTGGTTCTGTTTCGTTCTGCTCCATGAAAACGTAGAGGAGTCAGGAAGCCCCTGGCAAGTGTGCTGCCCTCCTGGAGCTGGTGGGTGGGACGGGGGAGCCAAGGCCACGGGCAGGAGGTGTGGGGAGGATGGGGAAGGGAGCAGGTTCCACTCAGCGCTGTGCCTGTCACCAGCATCTTCTCTTGCTGGTGTGGACACGGGGACCCGGCAACCTTGCCTTGGTTTCCTTCCTGGTGAAGAATTTCCCAGGGGCTGCAGAGAAAGCCAGAGGAGTGTCACCAAGAGAGGAAGTCGCATGGAGTGAGGGCTGCAGAGCCTGCTCCCCTGAAGCCACAGATGGGCCGAGCCCGGGCCGAGCCCAGGGTCACTCACCCGGAGGCACTCACAGAGACTGCGCGTGTGTCCTTGGCTCAACACGGTCCCACCGCGCTCGGCAGAAGCGCTCCTCAGCAGTAGGTTCACGGCAAGGGCGGGTCAGCAAGGTGAGGACACCGTGAGACACAGTGTGACGGACCTGCCCACGGGGCAAAGGCCAAAGCCGAGTGCACACAAGGTTCACACGCACCACTGAGGACGGCGGGAAAGGAGTGGGGCTCCGTAACTCAGCACCACTCATGAAGGTGAAGCATACCTGCCTAAGACAGCGTTCAGGGACGTGTGCCTATTGTGCACACAGGTGCCTGGCGTGGGCACTTCTGACGGGTGGGAGCAGGAGTAGGAAGGAGGGAGAAGAAACGTCTCGTCCAAATGAAAGCAGGACGGGTCTGGCGTGGACGAGGCTGGCACTGTGCTCCTCGGAGACGGGTGGCTGCCTCGATTCCACCCACCGAGGAGGAGAGCCAGGACCAGCGAGAAGAGGACACGGACGGACGGACGGATGGGTGGGGTGGACTCGGCACTCCTGGGGCTGCAGGTGCTTGAGGGCGGGGTCGTCCGTCTGCTGGCCGCGGCTGGGCACTTAGTGCGCTGTTCAGCACCGAGGGAGTCGGGTCAGTGCTTTCCAGGGGACTGTGACCTGGGCACGCTTCACTAACGCTTGCTCTTTAGAGTGTGAACCTCAAGGTGCCTGTTAAGAACTCTTAGGCACTGGGAAACTTGTCCAAAGCAGCGAGGCCCTCCCACTCCGCCCCAGAGGCTCTCCGGGGGAAGCAGCCCGGCAGTCTTTCTCCGACTTTCCGAGCTTCCACACATGCCCGCCACGTGGTTGATGTCGTCCGACCTCAGCTCCTCGTCGACTGCCATCGGTTTTGCGGGACAGCACCGTGTGCTTGAAGAGGGCTCCCCAGTGATGCTGGAGGCGGGCAGGGACTGCTCCTCAGGTCCATATCCAAGGACACGAGTTAGGCAGCCTGTGCCCCGGCACGGAACCCGGGCCAGCACAGGCCTGGCTGAGCGGGAACCAGAGCAGTCACCTTCCTCGGCTCCCCATCTGGGCAGCAGGTTTCAGGCTGTGGCTGCTGCGCACGGGGCGGAGGCAGCGTGTCTGCGGGTCCAGCTTCCCTCTCTGCACCTCTCCCTCTTCCCACACCCCTATTCCCAGTTTCTCTACCTGGAAAAGATAATGCCTACGTCTGCCCTCTGGTGGTTGCGGTGCCAGGCACAGGTGTCCTGCAAGCCTCTGCAGGGGTGGATTCTTCCCGGCGTTACAGGTCTTGCCTTCAGGAAACGCATGTTCCACACGTGGCGGGTTTGAAACTAGAAGGTGGGGAATGAACAGCACAAACCCGAAGCTCCAGGATGACAGCTCCGCAGGACCTCCCCGGCCAGCCACCTCAAGCCCTTCGTTGTTCAATGGCACAGACTCACTGTCGCACCAGATTCTCAGCTCAGGGTTAGCACATCATTCACATATACATACACTCAAGGCATATGCATATATATATATGCTAATGATTGCATACTATTTATTCTGAAATATATAAAACATAAAATAAATGAAAAGCACAAACACTAACCAGAAAAAACTCTTAATGGCCAGAGCTACAAAATAAAAAACATAGCATTAGGTCATAACCAAAGCATGAAATAAATACCCACGGGTCCATGATGATATGAATAAATGCCGGAATTAAAAAATAAAGGCAGGTCTGCAAAGTGATGCAATTCCAAATGGCACATGCAGCTGGCCTGCCTCCACAGAGCTGGAGCACAGCCCCAGCCCTGGCTGTCCCTCAGCGGGTGTGGAGGTTAGCACCCGTGGTGACGGGCCACACTCACCTTGCTAGCTGGGAAGTTATGGCCCACCTGCGATTTGCCTCTGAGGTTTTCCTCAGCCTCATGGTGTGGGAGACCCAGATGTGTATCTGTTGAGGGACATTCTGCAAACACCTGGCCAGTGCTCCTGGATAGTGACAAGGTCATCACAAGCAGGAAGAGCTGGGAAATGGTCACGCACAGGAGGCACCTGAGGAGAGGTGATGACCAGGCGTCCCCTGGGATCCCGGGTGGAGTTCCAGGTAGCGTGAGGACCTTGGGTGGAGCGGGGAGTTTGGACACACCCTGCAGCCCTGGGTCAGCGCGGGCAGGCACATGCCCCTGTGAGATGGCACTGGGAACTCGACTCTGTGCTCAGTTTCTCTGGGACTCTAGAACTGTTCTAAAATAAAAGGCTATTAAAAAATGCATACAACTAGGAAAATCTACAAACAGAAGTTTAAAGAGTTACTTCCCACACCAGCGCGTGGTCTGTCACTTGCTGAGGTCTGTGTAGCAAGAGCCAGGCCACCTCCCTGTGCAGAGAAAAAGACGGACGTGAGGACAGGACTTCCACAGCCAGCCTTGGCTTCCTCATGCCGGAGTCCTCCTGTCACCCTGCTGGGACACCTCCATCTCCCAAGCGAGTTCTGTTCCCAGCCAAAGCAGTGTCCTTCGGGGTCTAATGACTCAAAGGCTCACGTGCACCGTGATGGAAAATGATACCAACATTTTTTACAAAGAATCTGAGAGTTGGGGTACATACTGCTTTGCTGTGGCTACCTTGACAAAGCACCACAGACAGGCGTCTTAAAACCGTGGACACTTGTTCTTACAGTTCTGGAATCAAGGTGTCAACAGCAGGCTCCCTCTGAAGCCTGCAGGGGGCCCTTCCTGCAAGATTCCAGGCACCCCAGCGGCAGGCAGATGTGGCTTTGCCTCCACCGCGGCCTCGCTGCCTCCCTGAGTCTGCCCTCCCCGTGGGGTGCTCCTCTTCAGGCGCCTCTCCCTCCTCCTGGAGGATCAGAAGCCATTCCCAACTCCCAGTCCAGCTCTCTCGCCAGCCTTTCTGCTCCGTCTCACAGTGAGGATTCTCATCCACACTTCCATCCAGTGAGGCCGTTCTGTGCCCATGTGCTCTCACGTGGACACTTTCGGGGTAAAGAGGAAATGCAACTCCCAGCCTGGCTGAAAGGAGCAGGTGGCCTGAGTGTGCTGGGCTTCTCGCGCTGCTGGTGGACCTTCCGGGGGGTCTGATCCCCACTGCTTTCCTCCTCTCACCAGTGAAAACGTATGGTAGCAAGGTATGAGGAACGGCTAGAGAGCAAGGCCGGCTCCCCACCCAACTGAAACACCCGACTGCCTGTTTCCACGTACGTCAGTCACAGGGAACCTAAACCGAGGTCTGAGGATTTTCACAGTGGCAGTGAAATTAGTTTCTACAGCCTCCGTACCCACCGATTTCGTGACCAGGCTATGATCTACCATGTTCGTACACTGTCCTTTGTTAATGCTGCAAGGAATGACCATATGCAGAATTAATTAAAAAATACTTTATGATAAACACAAGAGGTCATAATTTCCAGGTCAAAGGATATCACAATTGCACGACTTTGGGTATTATCATGGAATATTCCAGAAGGGTCTGCCCAGTGTACAATATCATGTGCCACAGGGAAGGGAGTCGCTTCACCACACACTAGCCAGCCTCAGGTGCTGCTGTTTCTTCCAGTCAAGTTAACAAGAACAAACAAAAACCACCTTGTTCAGCTCTTTCCTTACTCTAACACTTTCACAGTGGACTATAAACGTCACCAGGAGGGAAGATGTCCTTTTTGGCCACATTTGTGGATCGAGTAGATGAGAGATAGAATAAGTGAATGAATGTAGGCTTTGGCTCCAAGCAGTGCAGAGCAAGCGTAGTGGACCCCCTGAGCCACCAAACTCCTGGACCCCCGGGCATGTCAGGACAGGAACTGGGAGTGCCCACTGTGCTCCCCTGGGAGCAGTGCTGTGAGGCAGCCACCTGTCCCTCACACGACAGCTCCCAGTCCAGGTCACAGCACTGCCCTCGGGGAAACTGACTTGAGTCAGAAGGAGTGTCTCTGTCATCCTGCATCTGCTTCTCTGGCTGCGGAAAACTGACCCTCTCCCTGGGGAGCAGGAGGGGTCCCATGGAGACCACCTGGTACCAGCCAGGAAGCTCTGCTGGCAGGTGTCCGTGAGCCAGGACCGTCCACAGGGTGTGGCCTCCCCCGGAGCTTGCCCTCCTGGAGGTCCCCTGGCCACTCCAGCTGAGCTCCAAAACAGCAGAGAGTTACTTGGGTGAGAAGTGACCAGGAGAGGAGGTTTTCTCATCAACTGGCCTGAAGAGTCGTTGCCCACAGGCGGCCTGGGTAATTGCCATTTTTAATAGGGTTGACTTAGCAGCAACAATTTTGCAATTTTCTCTTTTCCCTGGGGCTGTCACCTGGGCCCCCTCACACCTGGGAGGAAGAGCAGGCGGGGCTGCTGGGGCCCAGGCAGCTCTGGGGCAGGGTCAGGACTCCTTAGACCACCTGGGGGCTCATTAGCCAGCAGCCGAGGCGCCCTAAGTGCGGGGAGGTGGCGCTAAAGCTGGCTCCCCCACGAGATGCCGGGTCCTAGTCCTCTGGTGGCACGGCAATTCCTGCCTGCCAGTCGTCACCAGTCACACTGCAGGCACCATCCCAGCTCGCAGTGGGAGAGTGAGGCTGGGGCTGGGGGCTCCAGGGAGCTCTCTCTGCAGGAGGCACCCGCCGGTGACACCTGCGTCCTCAGAATGCACTGGAGGAAGGAAATTGTCGCTGTGGGTCAGGCTGCTGGAAGGCACTGGCCATCTCACCACCCAAAATACCAAATATTTAAATACTATTCCAAAGTAACAGAAAGGATTGCTCAGCCAGGCACACAGCATGCCCCTGCGGTCCCCGGAGGCTGAGGAGGGACAGGACTTCTCTTCTGGCTGGTCTCCTGCAGCTCCCAGAGGAGACGCTCCTTCACCCTCCCCAGCGGCTGGTTGGGCCTCTGCACAAACTCATCCGGGTTGCTTTTCCCGGAGTGATTGGTAGGATGCCTGTCAAGGTGTTCTCCCTGCTCCTGGGCTTGCCTTTCATGTCACCAGAGCCCTGCTTGTGTTTCTCAGATGTCACATCTTGAAGGCACTTGGTGTGTTGTGGCTGGGACTCTTCTTCAGTGTGACGCGGGGTCTCGACCTGAGGGCGGTGGGCCCAGGGCCTTGTCACCTGGAGCCCTCCTGTCCTCACACACGAGTGTCCTGGATAGAGCGGGACTTTCGGGGATGCTCTGGTTGTAGGGGGATGTCTCCTGGCACGTGCCCAGCAGGATGGCTCTCGATCTGTCCGGGTGGCCATCTGCACAGGCTTCTCCCCGGTCAACCACACTGCTCATCGGGTGGAGGCACAGTATCAGGTGCACAGGGCAGACGTGGAGGCGTGGGTCCCCCTGAGCCCTGAGTTCTTGAGCGTTCACTTGTCACCTGGCCTGGGAGGACAGGAGGTTGGTGGGGCCTGGGACCTTCCCAGAGTAGGTCAGGGGATTCTCCTCTGCCAGAGAATGAAAAAGACCGTGTTTCTTGCTGAAGCACCACAGCTTCAGGAGGATGGTCCCGTGGCCAGTAGGTCTGTGCTCCCCGCTGGCTTCCACACTGCAGAGTCCACCCAGGGCCTTGCGATGAGGGTGTAGCCCTGGATTTTACCCATTTCCTGTCCACTTTCCCTAGGCCTCAAAATGGCACATGGACTTCAATTCTGAAGACTGCTGGCTGGTATGGACCACTGCCTCTGTCATGGACTGTGACGGGCGTCGCTGTCCCATCAGCCAGAGTCTCATTCTGATGTCAGAAACAAGCAGTGGGAGCAGGGCAAGCTGCAGGGACACCAACGAGTTCACACGGGCCTGGGTTTTGTGTCCTAGAGGCTATGCTTGGGCTCCGCCACAGCGCCTCCTAACCCGCGCTTCTTCTCCTTGGGTCTCGGAGCTCTGAAGACTTTGTACTTTGGCCCCTGGGCTCTGGAGGGAGGACAGCACAGTTGTGCTCTGCTGTTTAGCATCGTGGAGCAGAGACCTCAGCAGACAGGCGTCCCCGGGGTCGGGGACGGGACCAGAGCACGGTCTCATTCCTGGGCCTGGGAGGCAGACTCCTGGGTCCTGGAGCCGGGGAGGGTGAGCGGCCCCGCTGCTGCCCACCGTGAGCCCATTGCCTTCCGTAAGGCTGTGTGGCCCACCTGCAAGCGAATCCAATTAGGAGGCTGTCTAACTTGAAACGAGGGGAGCCCACGGAGCATTCTCTGGTGAGCTACAAATTTTATGCCCTGGCACTTTCGAATGTTGTCAGGCCGAGCTCACACCCGAGCCTGAGCCAAACACACTAATGCCGAGAATTAGTTTAAAAGCACATGAGAGACTGGGAAAAAGAAAATGATTTTTAGGACTTAATAATTTAAAGACCCACTTCATGCTCACGAGGTTGGTGGAAAATAAGCTGACATACCACCCTGGCAATGGCACGGATTACCTTTTCATCTCATAATTAAAATATTCCAGAGGTTCTAATTTATAGGACATTAGCTCCCTTTTAGCAAACCTTCTACCATGTGCCCTTTCTTTGCCCAAGTTGAAAAAACTTCTCCATGGAGACAGTCAATGTTTGTAATAAGAAGTTGATAATCCATTTCTGTACACTCAGCGTAAGTTCGGTTAAACCCTATGATCGTGTTCCTCGGTGCACGCCATGTCAGGCTTTGACATTCTTATAGTTTGAGCCAGAGAAGTGAAGAAAACTTACAAAATAAAGGGAAATGACATCACACTGGCCTGTCTGAACAAGCACCTCGTAATCCATGTGCGTTGGAAGGGGACACTGGTGTGCAGGTCCTAATTGGACATGTCTTTAGGCCATGGGTTGGTGTTCTAGGCATGGAGCACGTGAAGCTGCTGCCTCAGGTTCTGTTCAACCTCTGCCCTACTGAAAAAAAAGAAAAAACAGTTTCTGTGTAAACCATGTGTGTTTTTATCTCCTTCAATTAGTAAATGGGTAAACAAATTGTGGTATATTCACACCATGGAATACTACTCAGCAAGAAAAAAGGAAGAGACCATTGACATGAGTAGCAACTTGGGTGTAGCAGCAGAGAACTGTGTGGGTGAAAACATCTCTCAGTCTCAGACAGCAATGTTGAGTATGAGTGCATTTATACAAAGCTCTTAAAATGATGGGGTCATATAAATGGAGGACAGATCAGGGTTTGGCATGGGTGGGAGAGGGGATGGGCTTTTCAAAGGCAGTGTGAGGGGTCCTTGGGCGATGAAGATGTTTCTTGACTTGGCAGTGAACACAGGCAGCACCCTTGATCAGATCATATAGAAGTAAACGTGCACCTGTGAAGACCTGGTGTGAAGCTGGGGAAAGAGTGGCAGCTTGCTTCTGGTCACTTCCTGGTTGTGATGCTGCAGTTTCACAAGATGTTTTCATCGGGGAAAACTGAATAGAGTGTGCACGATGTCTCGCTGTACCATTCTTACGATGAATCTTCAATTATCTTGAAATTAAAACCAAGTCCAGAATTGGCTAAAGCCCTTAATACCGGGCCTTCTGTTAACTCATCCTTCTTTTTATCGTGACCACGCATGCTTCCCAGTGCCATCTGCACCACTGGACAGTCAGCTCTGACCAGGTCACGGGCACTTCACAGCCTGTGGTGGTCCAGGTGGGTCTCCTGCCATCCCCAGGAGGGCAGGAGGGAGCCCTGGGCCTGGCAGCTGAGCAGCGAGAGTTCTGGGAAATCTGGCGGGAGGCCCTGGGTGGAGGACAGGGTAGGGGCTTCCTCCCGTCTGAACAGGGAGTGACTTGGGCTCTGTCCTCCTCTCCTGGGAAGCACAGGGGCTGCTTTGACTCAACAGAGTGGGTGTCAGGGCAGATGAGAACCAGGCTCTGGGTTCCGGGGCAGCAGGCCCACCCGTGCTGCCTGGGAGACCTTGAACATGTCTCGGATTGTCTCTGTACAGAGCCTGGTTTTGAGCATTTCAAAGTGGAGATAAAAATAAACTGCATTTGAGGGTATTTAATGAGACGCTGAGTTGCCCCATGTGAGTGTCCTTAAAACTCCTTGCAAACTTGACTATTTTCATTCCCCTGAGGTTCCAGAACTGGAGGAGGTGCAGCTGCCAAGGTCGTGGCTGAGGGCAAGGCTGTGTGTGCCCAGCCCTGCCCCGTCCCCTTGCCTTGCTGGCAAGGCTTGTTCTCTGGGGGCGGCACTGAGGGCCGGCTCTGGCCTGTGCTGGGGTGCTGTTGGACGGGCCGTCCCCGGAGGGCTGCAGCACTCTCACCTCCAGAACCCCAGCCTTCACCTGGGAGGATGTGTCTGGAGAGGGTTCAGAGGTCGGGCTGGGTGTTCCCGGTGGTGGGTGGCGCTTCCCTGCTGGGGTTCTGAGGAGGTTAGAGTGCCTGCGGGACTGCGGAGTCCCGAGGGGCAGATGCAGGTCCTCCTGGGACTGCCTGGGTCATTCGAGAGAGGACAGACACCAGGCCTGGGACCCTGGGCGGGCCCTGCTGTGAGCGCTGAGTGGCCGGCGCCGGGTGACAAGGCACCAGGCCGACAAGGCACCAGGCCTGGGCCCTGAGGCAGGGGGTGCTGAGGGTGCTGCAGATGCAAGTGAACTGCACAGCTGCTGTCCAGAGCCTGGCGGGAACCAACCCTCTGCACCTCCCAGGGCCCTGCGGCAGTCTGTGGCTAGGGCCTGGCCCTTTTGAAATTCCCTGTCCTTGTTTGGACAAAGGAGTGACCAGCTAGCCATAAGGGTCCCACAGACCTTTCCATGGGCCACAGGAGGGGGAGGGGCCCCTCCGGGCCACTTGTGGTCTGCGTGGCGTGGGACTGCAGCGGTGCCAATGAGCAGGTGAGCACACTCATCACATGGTGGCCCTGGGCGTGGGTTTCGGGATTCCCACGTCCACCAAGCTCAAGTTCCTTACGTGAATTGAGGGTTGCAAGGAGCTCACGCCATCCCCTGGTATATTTCCAATCTTCTTTAGATGACTTACAACCCCTGATGCGATGTAAATGTCACGTAAATGCGGCGTTGTTTGGAGGATAAAAACAAGGAAAAGAGTCTGCACGGGCTCCACACAGACGCACTGCTCCTATTTGGGATGAGTGGTGGGCTGAATCTGTGGCTGTGGAGTTCACGGATGGGGATGATTTTCCCCTCGACTGGCTTCCCTTCACATAACTCTGTGTTTGAACAAAAGGACTGCAAGACCCATAAAAGTTTGGGACTAATCAGCGTAAATAGATGACATTCGAGAGGATTTGGGCCCTGCCGTCCTTTGGAGGCTTAAGTTGTAAGGGCCACACACTCTCGAAGCTGGCCAAGCCCTTCACACTTCTGAACGTCCAACCAGAGGGCGTCCACTAGCCCACGTCGCCCCTCTGCCCACGTCGTCCCTCCTCTAAAGTCTGTGCTTCGTCCTTCCCACGGTGAGCTCCCTGTCTGGGACAGGTTAAATCAGGGAAGAACTTCTAAGAGTGTGGACCAAGGAAAATGAACAGCAAGTCCGAACTACGGCGACATCTGTTCAAAAGGTTCGGAGTTGGCTGGGAACCGGCCCTTCTTGTTTTTAACTGCCCACCTGAAAAGCATTTTCTGTGATGACAAATGCACACTTCTCAGCTCCCGGGCCGGCGAGGGAAGGCAGGATGTGCACAGCCTGCCCCTGCAGCCTCCACCTGTCTCTCATCTCCGCCGGGCGAGCTGCCCTGTGCCCGGTGGCCGCAGCAAAGGCTCAGCAGGTTTGGGTCGGCCTGGTCCATTTCTGCAGAGATGCCGCCTTTCTGCGCAACTGCCTGCTGGGCCCGTGGGGGGCTGCACCCGTGTTGAGAGCCCACAGGAGGGAGCAGAGCTGTGTTCGCAACGTCCCAAGGAGAAGGTCAGTGCTGAAGGGGCGGGTAGCCGTGGTCCATGCCGTTCAGGCTTCTGCTCTCAGTGGGCTTGCCCAGGGGTCGCCTGATGGATGTCTGCATGCTGAACGAAAGGACGGATGAACAGATGTGTGCACACATCTGCCAGCTTGACCCCGGGAGTGGTCTGAGATTGGCTGAGACATGCACAAAGTTGCTAGTAATTTACAAGCTACAGTGACAATCTAGCGTGGGGACTAGGTGTGGAGCCTGGAGCAGGACACACTGCTACCCACAGAAATTTGGGGAGGCTACTTATGCTCTCCACATCTCGGTTCCAACAACTCGAAATTCCCTCCTAGTATGATCATGAGAAGTACGAGTATCTTCCTATAAAGTACCATGCCTGGCAACCAGGAGACACTTGACACCCACTTAGGGTCAGTAGTGATTCTTCCTAACACTTTGTATTTTTAAAAGGTCGCTTTGCTTCTTGGATGAATGTCTCCCCTAGTGCTATTCAGGATCAGGGATTTCTGCCTGTTTTGAGCAACTAGTGCCTGAAAGTCAGTCTCCTGCAACCTGGGCACAGCCATTATCTAGTGCTTTGGACTAATTGGGCACAGTCATCCATCCAGGGTTGATTAGTGGGGAATCAGCTGAGTAGTTTGTATTTCTTTGCTTTAAGGCTTTTTTGTGGGTAATTCCACTCATTATTAGAAAGGCAAATTTGGCCCTCCACCAAGAACCTCTGCCAAAGCCACCTTCCATCAGGAGAGGGTGAGGTTGTACTTTAGTCTCCTGGGGACACCAGGAAATCCCTTTGCGGGTCTCAGTTAGGGTGAAGACTTGCTAACATAACATGTGTGTCTGAGCATGTGCGAGAGATAGGCCTTGAGAACAGCAGATCCTCAAGGCTTCACAGTAACCAGTAAGGACAGTTTGGATCTCTGGTTCTGAGGGGAGGTCTGAGTCTCCTTTGGCATGGAGGGAAGTCCTCGGGCTTGCCTGCCTCACGGGGATGCCATGCCCTCAGGAAGCCAGGGAACACTCACTTTAACCCAGAGCACACGTTCCTCCTGATGCCAGGCTCTGTGTCTTTAAGAAAATAATTGCTGGATTGAAATTTGAGACTGTTATCTTAATAACCAATTACTCAAATAACTTTGAAATTGGCTTAAATTGGCTCGTCATGCTACATTTACCTGAATCTTTTTATGGGAAAGTTAGGAACAAGAAAAAAAAATTCTTGGCGGTCTGCTTTGTTTGGTATTGCACAGGACCTTGTTTGCAGTGAGCATGCAACGCGCGATCCCCGGCCAGACCCCTGCCTTCTAGTTGGGACGTGGCCAGGTCAGTGCCTGTATGGGCTCTGCCTGCCCGAGCTCTGGCCCTGGTGCCCTGGGGAGCCCTTGCAGAGTAAGGCACTGTGTTAACTGCATCAGAGAGCGAGAGCGTGCCTGCAGCTGCTCATCAAATACAATTTCATCCTCTTAGCAAAAGATTCAAATCTTGCTCAAATTTTTTCCTTTTGGAAAATTGGAGATGAGGTTATGTAGTTTTAATTTTCCTCTTCCAACAGTTATAAAAGCTTAAAGGTGAGAGTCACAATCTTTAAACTAAAGGAATTCACCATTTATTAGTGGTCTGAACAGGAGAGTGTGCGGAGTTGGGAGCAGCGTGCTTGGGTTTTATACATAGCTATAAACCCGGTAATAGAATGTTACATCTTTTTCTCTAATATAGTCTTATATCCCCTCGTTTTTCTCATCGTCTAAACTAAAGTAATGGGAGTTCTTTGTGCCTTCAGGACCATACTTTTTTATTTTTGTGCCATTAAGGAACGTTACATTTGCAAACATTTTACTGATTTTTGCAAAGATCTAATTCACTGCATTTCAGAAACAAGAGCAGAATGCTGAGGAGCCGAGTGTGATTCTGTGACCGGGAAAGGCAGCATCAGGAGAGGGAGGAGGCAGACTTGGGCCTGCAGAACGGTCCCAGGAGCCTGCCTCGGGGGCCGCGCCCCCTCCTCTCTTGCACACCTAGATTCCATGTGGATGACCCAGCCTAATCTGGCTCCGATGGGCCACTGTGGTTTTGGAGTGGCCATTCATTCCAAAGGACTTTGCTCTGCTTAGCGTCTCCCCCCAGCAAGTGAAGAGAGGCAGCAGGGACGCGGATGTGTTTCTATTTTAAGGCACTGGGGGCAACATGGGGAAAGGACAGAGATGATTGCCAGGTTTGGTATCGATCCCCAACCATAATAAAACAAATGGTTCTTTCAAGATAAACCACCACTCTCAGGGGGAAGGAGCTGGCAGCCCAGAGAGGAGTCCAGGGCCAGGAGAGCACCAGGGCAGAGAGCTGGAGTCTGCATTGCTCAGTGACCACCAGCACTGGATGGGGGCGCATCTGGTCAGGAGGGGATGAAAGGAAATCTTCAGACTGCACTCCCCACTAGAACTAGGAGCCTCCTGCTGGGAGGTCGGGGGGCTGGTGGGAAGGCAGGGACCCCAGAAACAAGTCCATGGCCTGGGAGATCCTTGTAAGGCACCTGGTTACCCTGCATCTAGATTTATCCACAGGCAAAAGAAGATCATGGCTCCTGCCCCCTCTCAGTGTTTGGGAGGATGAAATGAGAAAAATTAGAAAATGGACTTTGAAAATTGTGAAGTACTCTATATGAATATGAAATACTAGAGCCTTTACGATGAACCAAGATCATCAACCTCATAACTCACCTCAGACTCCAGGAGGAAATCACCTTGTCATAAAAACATCTTGGAATGGCAATCCATTATGCTTCCATACTGGGAGAAAACACAGAGAGGTTTCCAAAAGAACAGGATTATAAAACTGTAAAAGAATCTAAGTTCAAAAGCCTTGAAAACTGCTGGCCTGAGCCTTAATAATTCAAACAATTCAGCCAAAGTTTTTCTTTCTCATGTAATAAAACATGTGTTTTGGACAATCCAGATAATGTGTCATAAAAAGCTCAGGCTGGACCCTGAAACATGGATCCTGACTCTTCTCCCACTCAGGATACCCCACTGGGTTACCAGAAGCTGGGGGTTGGGGGATGGCCCAGAGTTGACCAGACTAGGGAGCTTCCTCATCCTCCATGGCCTGTCCTGGTGTCCACCACTCTCTTCCTCTAGTTCCTCTTACTCCCTATCCTCCTGTCTCTCAAGCAGATGATGTCAGGATTGTCCCTGGGCCTCAACCACACTCTCTGCTGCATGTTATTCCTGCTCGGAACCTGGGTTGCTGCTGGGTGCCCTCAACTCCAGGGGTCAAGGCCCGGGGAGGAGCGAGCTCAGGGCAAGAAAGGCATTGGGAAAGTATTGTTGGTCTTCTCCAGATTGTTCTAATGCTTTTGGCAATGCCACAGTAGTTTAAGGTCCGCAAGAGAACACATTGATTCTCCCCCCTGAAAGCTTCTTAATATAAGAAACAGGTTTACACATCTATCTGTAATCCAGAAGGAGAAACCTAAAACTGTGCGCCATGAAGGACATTGTCAAGGGACTTAGACAAATACCGTTGTTAGTATAATAAGGTTGTAATTTGTTCTGTCCATCGAGAGCCAATGATATTGAAGTATGTGCTAATATTCATTAAAGTATTAAAACTGCTATAGTTCTTGCTTTGGATTCACCGAGGGAAAGTCAGTTAGGCAGCATCGCACCCTCTGACGTGGTTTTGTGGGAATTCTGTGTGACCATCAGAAAGTCTGTCCAGGAAGCGAGACTTTTTTCAGGAGTTTCACTCTGGAATGAGTAGGTTTCAATGGCTGAGAAGCAGAAATCACTATCCAGCTTCAGAGACTGATCTGCTGATCCCTAAGCAGCAGTGTGGCCATAGAAATCCCTGGGCCGACTCTGCTCCCCCGACCTTGGAGTCCAACAGACTGTGGACGCTCGGCTGACTTGATGGTGGCCCCAACCAGAGACCACAGGGCTTTGCAGCCACAGGGGCCACTGAAGTCCGGGTGTAATAGCAGCTGCAAGCCACAGACCTGCAGGTGGTTACTGGGTTTCAGAAGAAAAAGAGGAATCTCACTATTGTATTTGGGTCCGTTTCACCAATGTGAACTGTTACGACCTCTCCAGGAGCCCCGAGGTCTGCACGCGGCCTGGAACACGCCAGCGCTCTTCCACCAGCTCTCCTGTCACGAGTGGCATGGATGCCAGCCGTGCGTGCGCTGGGGCACCACTGCCTGTGCTCAGCAATGCCTTAATATGAATCAGGGGCTCGGGGTTTCCCTGAGGCCTAGACATCAGGGTGCTGAGACCTACGCAGCGGGATCATGAAGGAGGTAGCTGACCTCATGGGAAGTGTCCCGAGTTTCTCCAGAACAAGTTCAGGTACATAAGCATACAAACCAGGGCTGCAGTCTTGGCTGACTTCACCTTTAACTAGGACAGAGACTCTTCAGCGGTACAGAGAACGGGAGAGGATCCTGGCCCGTCCTGCAAGAGTGCTGGTGTGGCCAGCTGCCACGGCACCGACAGGGAAGGAGAACTCGCCACCGGCACCTTTGTCACCAGGCAGCATCCCCATCCTTTGCAGGGACCCGAGGACTGAGTGGGAAGCTTGTGGAGCACAGGAGCTGCTGCTCTGCTTGATCAGGGACCGGAACCACGGGGAGCGGATGTGGGGGCCATGCCCGGAGGGGAGGCTCCCGGCTTCAGCGCCCAACGCAAACCGTTTCTCGTGGCGATTCATGCCATGGGCGAGGAGACTTCCAATCCGGTCGATAAGTATTTTGTGAACTGCGATGAGGTTGGGAAGCGCCTTTCACAATGACACTTGATCAAGTTGCGCCTGGGCCCGGGAGGCTGCACCTGAGAGCAGCAAAGACCCCGCCTCGTTCCCAGAGGTTCCGAAGGAGGCACTGCCCACTGGACCCCTGACTGAGGCCAGCGTGGGGGCACCTATCTCCCTCAACGTGAGCACGTAAGGAAGGCAGAACCTTAGCGTGCGGAGTACTCTGAAGGGCAACGCCTGGTGAGGGCAAGATTGAAACATGGCCGCCCTGGACGATGCGGCAGAGCCCTTGGAGGGGCTGGCTCTGGAGGCTGGCCTCAGCACGTGCCTGACCCCTTGGACGCAGAGCCCTTGGAGGGGCTGGCTCTGGAGGCTGGCCTCAGCACGTGCCTGGCCCCTTGGACGCAGAGCCCTTGGAGGGGCTGGCTCTGGAGTCTGGCCTCAGCACTTGCCTGGCCCCTCGGACTGCATAACCTCAGCACTGGAGCATGAGTTTCAATGGACAAACTCAAGTGCCACAATTTTTAAGCAATCACCTATGTCCCAAACACAGGAATCACACCAGAAGCAACCTTTTCTAATTCTTGTTGGTTTTTTCACACTTTGAAGAAATGGATCACATAGCACTGGGTGTCCTCCAAGCCTGCCTCCGAATGCCGAGACAAAGCTGGCCAGTTATGTCAGAGCTGCACGTACCCTAATGATGGGCTGAAGGTCCACCATGCCCTCGAAGTAGAAGGTAATTCCTCCTCCCACCTGCCCCGCCTACTGAGCCCGTGGTCCACCACGAGAGCCCCCTGGTTCGCAGAGTTCTTGTCCATGTTCACACGCCAATGCCCAAAAGTCTGCTCACCCCAGCATGTATGGATTGTTGTGCACTGAGGATTTTCTAACTTGGTAGTTCAAAAATAAAGGAAATCCCAGGCTTGAGCTCCCCACACTGAGCCGCCTGGAAGTGTCTTTTAAGAGATTATGAACAACAGCCTTACTCTCACGGATCCAAAACAATTATTTCAACTGTTAATTCCAACTGCGTGGTGTTGGGAGAGCGGCGCTCTCTGGGTGGAGAAGGATGGAGAAGCTGGCTGCTGCCGCCACCTCCCGCACTCACAGTTAAATCTGAGTGAGTAATGGAGGGCTGTCTGGAGACGCAGAGCTTCTTGAAGGAGGAGAGACGCAGGGCAAAGGAAATTCTAATAATAATCTCAAATAAAGTCATAAATTATCCCAGCAGCGCCGGGAGTGAGGAGGGGGTGGTGGAGGGGAAGAGTCTTTCCCAGGGCCTCTTCTGAGGACAAGAAGGTAGGGGAAGGCACAGAGGGGTCATGGGCAGACATGGGGAAAGGAATCTCTTGGGGAGAAGGACTGGGACTCCTTGCATCAGCTTAGAGAGAGGGGTCTCATGCTGTTTCCAAAGGGAGCTTTCTCAGTCCTCAGCTGGGGGACTAGCAGAGTCACACCGTACGCCAGGGGTCCATAGCTTCAGACCTGAGGCAAGGAGCAGGAAGAGCAGGACTTCAGGGCCTGGAGAGCAGAGCCCAGTGTGCGAGGGGCTCAGGGCAGGAGCCGAGGAATTCACCAGAGCACCAGAGCCCCATTGTGGGCACAGGTGGAAGGCGGTGGCCCTGGCCCTGCGTGTAGGCAACTCCCCCGGTTTACAGCTGATGCTCCTCATCACCCCAAGCTAAATGGGGGTGAAGAAAAGACTGTTCAATGAGCAGTGACAGGGCAGTAGGGAAGACTTCATTCATGGCCATCACGATGGGAACAGGGACCCCAGGAACGGGAACTCGCAGTGGGGAGAGACGGGATCCACCTGTGGGAAGGGCAGCCATGCAGCAGGCCTGGAGAGGGTGGGAAATTGTGAAGGGAGCAACAGGGGCCGGGGAGTCTGGCTAGTGTAGGAGAACAGGCCTGGGTGTCAGACATGCCCCAGAGGGTAGGGGAGGGTGATGAGGGTGGGCATTCTTGCTAAATGATGGGTTCTTAGAACAGTTGGATTTTACAAGGAAATACACAGGTAGGCCTAGCAAAAGTTTCAGGAACCTGGCTAAAAGTTTGCCAAGCAAAGAATCTCTGTCCTCAAAGACCTGAAGCAAAGCAGCCTGATGGTGCTGCCTGGTCCGTCCACCTCAGCCCTCAGCACGCGGCAGGTATGTGGGCCTGGGACAGGGGTCTGGAAGCCCATGGAAGATGGACAGCACAGAAGGAGACCAAGTGTGGTGTCAAAATGCAGAGTCCAGATTAACAGGAGGAAAAGGAATGACCAGTAATCAAACCAGCAGAAATGAAAACAAATGAAGAAACAGCAATGTTTAAAAAAATGCAAGTGATAAATACAAATAAATTGTGGGTCATAATGTGCCAAAGAAATTAATTTTCCTAATACACAGAAGAAAACCCCGTTTTTCAGAGGATGGGACCTCTTCTTCCAGGTCTTTCTTTGGTAAGCTGATGGTGCCCTAGGGCTCTGGTGACTTGGTTTTGTCTGATGGCCCACAGAGGTCTCAGCACACGTGGGAACCACATGCTTTCTCCCCATGACTTTGGTCATGCAGGGAGCCCCTGCCTGAGGCACTTGGACCCTTGAGCTCTGGGGTTCTAGAGACGCCTTGCGTCTGTCTTGGTGTTGCTACATGGTTGGTGAGGAAACAGACTGGACAGACCCAGTTGGCAGGCCTGCAAATTCTTCCCTGAATTTGGCACAACACAATCAGGTAGAGAGAAACAAAAAACCTTGTGTTCATGATGACCAGCCTGGCTCACCACCACGCCCACTGATCAGAAGGAAAAACAGCTATGGGCTGGTCTGCTCTCAACCTCATTTTGGCCTAGCAATTTAACAGTCTCCTTAGCTGGTTCTCAGTTCTCTTGAAGGGAAGATGCTCAGAGCACCCAGGCAGCCCTCCCCTCCTCTTCTGCTTCTACCTGCAGGTCTGCGGAGGGATGTGCGGGGAAGATCCTGGGTTTCTTGGTTGCTATGGCTGGTAAGGCACGTGCTTCTCCACTGTGACTCAACTCCATCCTCTGTCTGAGCCTGTGAGTGGGTGTCTTTTGGTTCCATTGAGGTGGGATACCAGGCTGGGCTGGGCTGTCACTGGAAGTTGCTCCCCAGGGTCCCAAATAGAGCAGAGAACAAAAGTCCTTGCCCAAGGCCCCTGAACCCACTCAGTGATTGACACAAAACCCCACCCACACGCCCTCTGCCTGGTTTCTCTGTCTTACCTCCTGAACTGGAATGGGCAACATCTCCGTCCTCACCGTTGGACTGATCCTCTCCTGCCACAGAGATGGCCGGCTATCATGGGCAGAGGCTCTGTCCTCACTCAGGATGAGTCCATCAAACTGTTTGGACAGGCCCCAGGGGGGTGACGCCCCAGAGGGTGACACCTCTGGCACTGTGCTTGCCCTGTCGTTGCTCAGCTGGCAGTGCTCCTGCCTGGACACCGCAGCTTTCCATGTGCGTGCCCAGGGTTGGAGGTCGCCTGGCTTGCCTTCGCGCCCCTGGTGGGAAAGCCCACAGATCCAAGGCAGCTGGGAACTAGGCAACGGCAGGAAACCCTGTGAAGGTGTGAACACCGCGGAGCCTGGAAGCTGCTCGCCCTCCTTGCTCATGGCCCCAGTTTTGTTTGCAGAACTGTGGCTTGAGAACGGCTGCTGCTCTTCCCTGAAGCTCCAGCGGCGCAGGCACGGGAATCACAGGAGGGCCAAGGGGGTTCATCAGCACCCCGCACACTATCCTCCATTCCCCAGCCCGGAGTTTCCTAGAGAAGGTCCCCTAAGGCTAAGAATTCAAATCTTGAAGAGATCTGCACGCCTGGGTTCATAGCAGCCAAGGTAAGGAACCCCCAGCAGCCACCCATGGGTGGTGGATAAGGACAATGTGGAACATCTTCACAGTGGACCACTCTTCAACCTTCGAAAGAGAGAGCCTACCATCCGCGAGAGCATGGACAGGCCTAGAGGACATTAGGTGGCTTAGGTAAGACACAGAGACAAATACTTCATGGCCCACTTTTGCAATGAATCTAAAGAAGTCGAACTCTTAGAATCAAAGTAGAATAGCAGCTACCTGAGCTGGGGAGGGGAGACAGGGCGGCATGGAGGGGGCAGCAGAGTATGTGCCCGAAGTCCACCCGAGGGTAGATCTAATGCTAAGAGCTCTTACCACAATTTTAAAAAGTAGAAAATGAAAAAATGAGAATAAAGGAGGCAGGAAGTGATTTCCTCCGGTGGTCACAGAGCAGTTCCGACCGTGACTGTGGGGCCGGCTTCGTGTGTGCAATTATTTACAGTCTCCTCACGTTGCGTCATTAGACACAAACAGCTTTTTGTGTGTCACTCCTACTTCAATAAACTGTTTTAAAAGAGAAATAAAATGAGGTCAAGGGGCAGTGGCAGAAATGCCATGGCAGAGAGCTGAAGCCGGGCTTCCAGCCTGCAGACGCTGAGCAGAGCCACATCAAGACCAAGGACAGGCGTGTCGATTCACAGGGATGTAGGATGCAGACCGTTAAGAAGTTCAAATGGGTGATGGTCCAGAGGAGATGAATGTCCATTTACAAGCAATGATTTTGTTAGTAAAGAAAAAGACATGGAAAAACAAGGAGAGGTTTTGAGACAGAGAAAGTCAAGTTCTGTCCCTGTCAATCCAAGTGGTTTCTAATAATTAGGGGGCTGACACACGGCAGGCGCAGAGCAGTGCCACACTGCAGGGTCTTTGCTCTCAGCCTTGGCTTCAGCCTGCCTCCCGTAGGCATGCAGCTTTGACTCGCCCTTGGCCACATCCTCCGATCTGCAAGAGACGTAACTGGCTCTTCCCCGTACTACTAGCATCACAGCCGTTAGTGGTAAGAGACACACGATGATGCTAATAGTACTGAAGCCTGTGTACAGGGCTCTAGCCACCTTTTGGCTGGACTACAAGAATTGCCCTTCTTTGTCTCCCCAAACAGGCAGCGATGTTTGCTTTAAAATATACAACCTCAAGGCACCTGTGTTTAATTTTCATTGGGAGCGCCCTTTGCATTTCTGAGCTGCGAAACTTCCGTGCTCCTGGCCCCCACTATGTCAAAAATGCACAGTGGCAGATTGGCATATTGAGCTATTAATAATTTGCTATATGTGTTACAGATGTTGCATAAATGAACGGTGTTCTATCACTATTTCTTGACACTGGGGCCCTTGGGGTGGCAGGCTAAGACCCAGATCTGTCTACAACCTGCCCGTTCTGGAAAGAACGGGAGAAAAAAAGTGGCCCCTTAGAGCGGAATCACATTCCAGCTTGCAGAGCCAATTTTTCAGATGTTCGCTCTTTCCTGTTCCTTGTTCCTCCACTCAGACCTCATCTGGCCACGATGAAAAATGATGTGATGCGATTTTTTATTCTGCACTTGACACTCCTATGCAAGCCAATGTGGTTCATTGACTCCAAACTCCAGAAAGGTCAAGAAACGAGGAACTAAGTTTTTGGAAGCAGCCCAGGAAAAACTTTCAACGGGGACCACATAAGACCCAGAGAAACAGCACTGCTAATTGTTCCTCCTTCTGGCACAGCGAGGCTCCAGGGGCACCAGGGCAGGTTTGCGTGTGCACTTCTCCATTACAGAACGGTGGAAGTGCCAGGTGAAAGGTGCATTAAGTGCCCAGCTGAAAACGGACAGGAGACTTGGAATTTGACAGCAAACAGCTGTAGGATTTCTTCGACTTAATTCAAATAATGAAATCAATAGGTTATGCTACAGTTTCAAGTTTCCCCAAACAAATTTATGTGAAAAATGATATTAATTTATCTGAGATTACTTTGGCCAAGAAATAGATTTTTCTCTGTCACTTCTGAAGGGTAGGGGAAAAATGTGAACGATCACAAAAAATGTAGCTTGGATACTTTAGGGATCTAATAAACAAAATGTGCCTTTTCAGTTTGGATTAATCACAATCGTGTTGTTTACCCATTCTGTGGCTGCGAAGATTTTTGAAATGGTAATAAATTAGGTCTCCTTTTCATCCCCCAAGTTCGGGGAAGGGTCCTTTCCAAACGTAATACATGTGTCGGCAGCCTGCCCGAGATTTCTTTTTTCATATACAGTTTTTAAAAATGCCACACAGCAGTGAGCCCTCCGTTGAATATTCCAGTGTGAGTTAAACCTGAGGGTTAGTGATCCAAGTTTAAGCCAAATGGTGCCAGATAAAGTTCCACTTTAGACACGGTTCCAACTCACACTATTCCCAGCCCGTAACCTTCCCGAACAGTGCAGCCAAGAGATTTAATAGTGTCACCAGTAGGGCACGCATAAATAGCAACTTTTATTGGTCACTATTTTGGAAATGTCAGGAGGGCTACAATGTGGTTCTGGTTTGCATTCAGCGTTCACTTTTGAACACCTAGCTGAATCTTGAAAAACAGTTTTTCACTGTGACATATGATAATTCCTTGTGCAAAAGCATTTTCACCCTGGAGACTTCTGATGTGGCCACATATTTCTCAGTAGTGGCAACTAGTCCGCACCTGTCCTGTTAACTGAGGGAGCCACAAGACCTGGCGCTCAGAGGCCTGTGCTCTGGTAGAGAGACTAGGCTTGTGCCCCACAGTTCTCTACGGCACTGGGGTCCAATCAGACCTGGGAGAGCCATTCAGGGCCAGAAACTCCTGGAGGGGTAGGTAGGGCAGCTGGTGTGAGAAGGGTTAGTGTGGCCAGCATCGGGCAGGGTGGGTGTGCGTCGTAGGAGGCTGTGTGCCCCGTGGTAAGTATGCACACGGCTCGCTGGAGGAGGATGCTGCCATCGCTGGGCACCGGGCCCTGGAGACTGTTCAGCTCACTGGCAGACCGTTTGCAGCAATGCTGGGAGTCTGTTCCACCTTCTGTGACAAAGTGAGGTCTCCTCTGGGACGAGCCAAGAACAGAGGTCTGGGTGAACCGCTGGAACTCACCTACCATTGCTCACGCTTCCTGGAAGGGGCCTCAGAGCAGAGTGGCTACAGGTGGTGGAGGCAATGCGGGCCAGGGGGTTCTGTTGTGCGGGGGGCCCTGCCCTCCGGGCCCCAGCTCTGCACTCCATGCAAAGGATCTCAGTACAAGGTCAACGCAGGATTTCTGTCCCCACTGCTGCTCCTGTGTGACCCGCTCACTCACTTTCACATGGACATGCTCCTGAACCTGTGGCTGCGAGCACGCCTGAGCAGCCGTGACACAGCCACAAGAGCTCCTCCAGCCCGGTGGGCCCTTGGGCTGAGACTGACCTCTCCCTCGGCCAGGGCTACGAACGGCCAGCCCATGGCTGTCTGGCACCAAGGTACCTCAAATGTGCTTGGGAGGATGCAGAGTGGAGCATCCCTTCCCTTCAGTGCCTGGGCTGAAGCAGTCCCCAGAGACCACTTCAAATATAAGACCAACCTAGAAGGAAAACCCGTCTTGTTGAAAGAAACTTGAGAGCTTTTTCCTATTGCAAAGCCAGCCCAATGCCTCCTCTTTTTCATTTATTGGTGACTTTAACAAATGTTTTAAACCAAATTTAGAACAGCTGGCTTTCCCGAAACTGCTGGAACATAAAGAAAACGCTTCGTCCAGTGCCATACCCAAATAAACAGGCGTTTAAACCTGGATCTCTGAGGCAGGCTGGCCTCTGGTGGCTCTGGTAACTGAACAGCTGGCCTGCATTCAAGGTGACAGTGTGGACCCTCGCCAGACTGGAACTCCTCCTGTGCAAGCAGTACAGCTACTAGGGGCTGCGAGGACCTGGCTGAGCTTCCCGTGGCATATGGTGGACCGAGGTGTGAAGAAGCCACCTGCAGGAGGACCGTACCTCTCATCAAGAGGACAGCACTTAGATCTTCTCTTTTTTAAGTATTCTTTTTAGTTGTTGATGGACCTTTATTTTTATTCATTCACACGTGGTGCTGAGAATCGAACCCAGTGCCTCACACATGCAAGGCGAGTGCTCTACCACTGAGCCCCTGCCCCAGCCCTAGATTTCCTTTCCTGGAAATAAAGAAAGAGAAAGAGCAAACAAAGCCCTTCACTTCCTGCAGCGACAAGCTTTGGCTGTGGAAGACCGTGCTGGAGTGCCAGCTCTCTCTCAGTGTTTCTGTGGTGCGACACTTTCTTTCCCTCCCTCTTCTCAAACTGTGGTTTTCGTTTGCTTCCAGAGAGAAGCAAACCAACAAAAGCCTCGCAGATTGCCAGCATTCAGCTCTGGAGAACCCACCCTCTGCAACGCCCTTCACAGTGCTGGGGAGGGTGGTGTGTTCGTTGCCTCTGGTTTTTATTAAAATAAAAAAGCCAGCTCGCGATCACGAGAGGGAAGCATGATTTCTGATGGTATAATTCTCGTTTCTATTCCCGCAGCAGCGCTTACTTGTTAATATGCCAGCTATCAGGGAGCAGGGATCACTGAAAACATGTTTATTAACGTATTAAACTCAGCGCAAGGACCCAGGGCCAACCCTCCCCTGGACAGCAGGACCCGGGCTGCTAAATGAAGTCCACATGCCACAGGCCAGGCCCACCCCTCCAGAACCACAGAGCAAGAGTAGGGGATAAAACACAAGTAGGAAGCCCCACGAGGCATTTACAATGCCCACTTAAAATCAACGCTGACATGCTAACTTAGGGAGTCCTGGAAATTTATGGATTAAGCTGAGTCCAGAGTTTCTGGCTTAGAAAATCCACAGGGTATGACAAGGGCTGGTGCTGGGACCCCGTGCTGTGTGTCTGGAGATGTGCCTGTCCTGGTGGTCAGAGCTCGGGGTGAACATAAGACACAACCACTAGCCTGGTGGTGTGGACTCCAGAGGTTTGGAATTAGTAGAGCCACATACGATTTCCCGGAGAATC
This sequence comes from Sciurus carolinensis, assembly GCF_902686445.1. Lineage (NCBI taxonomy): Eukaryota > Metazoa > Chordata > Mammalia > Rodentia > Sciuridae > Sciurus > Sciurus carolinensis. Next base: position 173,057,407 of record NC_062217.1, on the reverse strand, counting down.
GTGGTCCCCTTGCTAGAACATGAAGGCAAATATCCGGGACCCTGAATCCCTTCTGTGAGGAGTGCCTGCCCTGTCGCTGTGGCTGCCCCTAGGCAGCAACGGGCTTGCCTGGCTAACAGATCTCTTTCCGGGTAATGAGGATTCTAATTCTGAGGAAAGATACATAGCCATTTGCTAATAGGGCCATCTGCAAATGGACACAGGCTGTACATGGTAGAGGTGAAGAGGTCACCTGATGGGCCTTACCATCTCTCCTGGGCAGGGGACCAGGTAGCGCACTTGTGGCTTCCACTTGGCCAGCTTAGTCATCTCAGTGCCCCCAAATGCCCTAATTGTGAGGGCAAGTTAAAGGCCAGCCTGGCCCTGAGGTCACTCCACGTGTGCAGTGACACCTTTAGCCCGGGCTCAGCCTGGGGTGGGAGCTGCGAAGGCCTCCCCAGGCGCTCCCCAGAGGACCCCTGCATCTCTCCACCTGCAGGTGAGGAGGCCATGCTGAGGTGCCCTGGATTCTGTGCTTGTCTCTCCCACAGACAAAGCCCTGTCCACTTCAGCTTTGGGTCCCGCCTGCCATAGGCTGATGATGATGGGTGTGTAGGTTGGGTGGGCTGCTGAAGGGTCACCGCCCTCCACTAGGTCTGCACACTGCCCCAGTCCACGTTGCTCACCTCCTCTCCGGGCGGGCCAGGTGGCATACCTCGCGGGGCCAGGCTCGGCCTCCCTCTAGGCCCCGTGGGAGCCTTTCAGCACAGCACTGCTGGGAGGCCTGTCCCTCCACTGCTGCCACCCAGTGGCACCACCCCAGGAGTCTCCGGGACTGAGGCTGCTCTTCCCTTTCCTTGAACACCTGGAGTCTCCCGGCTCACGACACGAGCAAACCAACACAGGGCTGCTAAGGACCGGAGGCAGCAGGGAGATTTCCTCCAGCGTTAGGCAGGAATAGACATAAAATTCCTTCCATTACACTTGACATTTTAGACGTTGCAGTTTCCTGAGGTCTTGCTGCTCTGTCTTGTAAAGTTCCAGCTCTATAACCAGCCATACCTAAGCTTTTGAGAAAAGTGGGTAGGAGCAGCAAGGTCAAAGGGTGCTGGACGCCAGTGCAGCAGGTGTGATCTGCACCTCAAGACCAGGGGTCTGAAACGTGCCGCCTACGGATCTTCTAAGAGCCTGTGGTCAGCTGCAGCAGCCCTGCCAGATGCCCACATCCCAGAGGGCAGGCAGCAACCCACTCTGGTGAGTTTCCACACAGCCTCTGTGGAGATGGATCCTCCTAGGTCAGTAAGCTCCTGTGCTGGGCCCACTCACTGGGTGTTTGACTGCTGCTGGGTCAGAGGGACTCCAAGGCCTCAGAAACCTGGGTTTCTTGGAGAAGACTGACTTCCCCGTCTCCTAATCTGCTGAATCACCGACCGCTCCAGCTGTCATGGGTTTTTGGTAAGGGACCTTAGCAAGGTCTTAACAGAGAGCTCTTCTTCCTTTGGTTCCAATTGGATAGATATGAATTACCAAGGTGAGTGTAGACCACGTGCCAGATACAGCTCTTCCAATTTTGCCAGGAATAGACACTGCCCCTCTTGGACCCCTAGCCCCAGACTGAGGATAAAGGAGTTCCGAATGGGAGGTCCAGCAGAGAGAGTGGGTTGTTCTGGAAAGAGCAGTTGAGAGAGGTGCCCAGTGAGAGGGGCCTTCGTGAGACTGCCACACCCTGCAGCTGAGGGCAGTGGAAAGTGTCCTGGTCCTGTCCAGGAGGTGCCAGGGATTGGGTTAGGTGAGCCCAATAGAGAGGGGACACTGGGTTTCTCCCACACACTCAGGGCTGGGACTTCACATGAGATCTAGAACCCTCAGGTTGAGGGAAGGAGTTCTGGCCTGGATCCCAAGAGTGTCCCCTCAGGAGCTCTGTTCCAATAGTCAGCAGGAACCTGTGGGGTGGACTGCAGAAAGTCACAGGCTGAATGGGTACCAGGAACACCTGGCCATGGGAAAGCCATTCACCCTTTCCATTGGACTCACTGTCAGGAGAGGTTCCCGAGGGGAGCAGCCAGGACCGAGTCACCAAAAAGGGGTCAGGACACCCTCCATTAGTGTTTTAGAGACCAGGACCAAATGGTATGCTCTGTGCGTGCACACACGTGACCTGGAAACACATAGCATGTGTGTTTGTGTCACATCATGATATAATAAGTGTTCATATGCATCTTGATGTATAGCCAATAGAGCACATTCATATGTATGTATGTGCACACACATGCACACATATGTGAATATGATTCATAAGTGTGTATTGCATCTCTGTTATATCCTGATATAATAAATTCTAATACATAGTCATTGCAGAATGCAAATGTGTTCATATTTGTGTTGACATATGTATGCACAAACATGAACTGTTTCATGTCATATCATGAAATAAGTATCTTGATTTATAGCATGTACACTTGTGTACAAATATACATATACATATGTGTATGAATAGAATTTATAAAATGCATCATATCTGTCACATAACAATATTATATATCTTTTGTTTACATTTTGTTTGTTTGCAGTACTAGGGATTGAGCCAGGGGTGCTCTACCTGGAGCATACCCCAACCCATTGTATTTTTATTTGGAGAGAGCTCACTATGTTGCCCAGGTTAGCCTTGGAGTTGCCATCCTCCCGTCTCAGCCTTCCAAGTCCCTGGGACTGCAAGTGGACCCCCCCACACCCAACTAATGTATGCCTTAGCACCTACACAGGAGCACATGGAAACCTGGCTGTGCTTGTGTGCACACACACACAGATGCACACAGGCTTTCAGGTTGCCCATGTGAATTGAGACTGGGGAGACCTTCCGGCACCCCTGTCTTCCTGCACCCGAATCATGGTTACTCATCTATTCCCATAAGAGTTACAGCTCTCCAAGGACAATTGTGCTTCCATTACATTGGGATGTATGCCATACGACATGATTGATGTAAAATAAGTAATGTGTATGTACACACACCCAAACATGTATTTATATCGTTACAATTAATACATTATTAACACATTAATGATATATAATTTATATATAATTCTCATTAGAATGCATGCACCAGAGGAATAAATTTTGAACTGAATTTCTGAGGAGAGGACTCAACACCATGCTCGAGAAGAGGAATTAATACTCTTTATACGTGAATAAAACGGCATATGTGAAACCACTGGGATTAAAAGGAATTTGCTAGGTTTGGAAAATAGCAAATATTTTCACTGTGAAAACAATCCTTATTAATTATCAAGGTTGGGTTTGGGAGAAAGCCAAGATGAGTCAGGCCAGAAAACGCTCGAGCTAAGAGTAAGTCAGGAGTGTTTTAACTCTGGGCACTGCATTTGACCATGTAATCTGCAGGATGATAGATCAGAGGACACTGTGGAGGTAGCACAGGCACCTGTACCCTTCACCTAGCTGTGACAGTGGCCGAGCTTATGTAATTTTAGTACAGTACTGGGACCAGGAAACTAGCATTAACGATTCGGATCTCACCAGTTTTGCACACACACACACACACGCACACACGTGTTTAGTCACTTGCAGTTTCACAGTGTGTGTAGATTGCTAGAACTGGCCCACCCCATGCTGCCCCTCCCTCCTTCCTTCCCATCCCAAACCTTCACGACGTGACTTGGTCTACATCTCCATCACCTGGTTATCTCAAGAACATTACGTACTTGGATTACACCTTGTGACCCCAGACTGGCTTTTGTCACTCTGTGTAACGCCCTTGAGACCATCCAAGCTGGGAATACTCTTCCACTGTGGGACTGTCCAACAGTATGTTCACCCACGGAAGAAGAGTTGGGTCATTTCTGGTTTTGAGCTGTTACAAACCAAACTGTGATGGATATTCTTATCCAGCAGTTTGTGTGAATGTACATTTTTACTTCTTTGAGATATATGATCGGGAATGGAACTACAGGGTCAGAGGCTAAGAGTGTACTTGGAGTTTTAGGTGAGTGTCAAACCATTTCCCAGGGTGCTTCCCACTGGCACCCTTACCCCCAACAGTGAATAAGGGATCCAGTGTCTCAGCCTGCTCAGTAGCATCGGTATTGTTAGAAATTTTAATTAGCTGTTTTAGTAGGAGTGCAGCAAGGTCCAGTTGGAGTTCCCATTTGCATTTCTGTAGTGGGAAATGACATTGTACATATTTTAGCACGCTCATTTGCCATCCTTATGTCCTCGGGCAAGCAATTGTCTTTTACCCGTATGCTAACTGAATCATCTGTACTTTTGTTGTTGAGGTTTGAGAATTTTTTATATATCATTTGTCTAATAAGTACTTAACAAATATTTCTTCCTAGTATGTATCTTTATTGAAAAAAGAATTTTTTCATTTGCAGAGTGAAAATTTTAGAAATTTGATGAACTCTATCAAAATTCTCACTTATGGATTATACTTTCACCGTAATGTCTCAAATTGTTCCTTTCAATCTTAATACTGACTTTTTTGTTTAACATATAGAAGAGGCAACAAGAAAGAAAAGGGGGCAGTGTTTTAGTCAGATTTTTTGCTGCTATGACTAAATGACCCAACCAGAACAACTCTGGAGGAGGAAAGTTTATTTGAGGGCTCACAGTTTCAGAGGTTTAGTCTATAGTAGACCGGTTCCATTCCTCAGGTCTTGAGGTGAGGCTGAACATCATGGCGGAAGAGTGTGTGGGAAGGAAGCAGCTCATACTATGATCAGGAAAAAGAGAGAGATTCCACATGCCAGATACTAATATATACCCCAAAGCCATGCCCCAATTCCTACCTCCTCCAGCCACACCCACCACTTCAATTACCACCACTCAGTGATTAATTCACTGGTTGGGTTAAGACTCCTAAAATCCAACCACTTCTCTGAGCCTTCTTGCACCATCTCACACATGAGCCTCTGGGGCACACCTCGTATCCAACCCGTAACAGGCAGCGCCTGCCACTGTCAAAGTTCCAGGGACACAGACAGTTGTCTTCTTTTTCCTCCACTCAGTCGTGGCTTATTTTGTGAGTAGAACCTATGTTTTCTAGTTGTCTTTAGTGGGGGATTCAGGAGAAGTTTGTCTATTCCATCTCTGCTGGAACCAGAGTCATTTTATGATATTTTGACTTTGCTGATTTTTCCACATAGTTTCCATTCTGGAAATTTAGGAATGCAAATATTTGAGACAGAATCATCAACCTTGAGTTTTCATAAAGGAAGTATTTTCTGGGGCAAATCTAGTTAAATAAATCTAAAATTTAAAACAAAATAGAAATGCTTGAAATATTTAGCTGCTATATGGAAGGTTGGACAAAAATTGTTTTACCCAAACATTTCATCAAGATCAATTTTCTCCCAGGTAAATTTGATAGTCAAGCTTTGATTTATAGATCAGTAATGTGTCCCCATGACTTTTATTAATTTTAGCCTCTGCCAATTCATACTTTCTATTTTGGTCATTGCATTTTTTAGTTCTAATACTTCCTAGATCATTTTTACAGATTTGGACCTGCCAAAAGAATTTCAACTCTTCCGACAGTTTTATGATGGATGTTATCCATTGTCATTTTTATTTTGCATTGATTTGTTTCTGCTGTAAAAATCATCATAAATTAACAAAAGTACTCATCTCTCATGTCTATATCTTAGCTAATCCTTACGAAAAATTCTCCCTAAATTTTCCAGGATGACTTTGCTGTTTGGTGCTGTCTGTCTTCCTTTCAGTACACACACAGAAATAAACCAAAGCTGTGTCCTTAGCAACTGCCCCAGTCCCTTTCCCTCCCCAGCTCTCTGCACACCCTTGGGGGGGTCCAGACAACATTTTTGGTATGGTCTTAGAGTGTCCCCTCCTTGGCATAGTCTCAGAGTGTCCCCTCCTTTGGCAGGGTCCCAGAGTGTCCCCCTCCTTGACATGCAGCAGTCAACCTTCTGTGACTTGATGCTTTGTCACATGCTTTCCTTTCCTCTCAGGACTTTTCTACTCCCTCACCTATTTTACTCCTTTCGCTATGCCAGAGAGAAGTTCCTGGACACAAAATAGGCTCTGCAACTGCCCTAGCTCTCTTGGTGGCTCCCATTGCCCAGAGTGGGACCCAGGGAATGAAGCTCAAACTGCTGAGATACCCACAGGTCCGGGATGTCCAGCCTCCGGGAGTCTCCCTTTCCTTGAACTCAAAAATAGCGTGGCTTGACAAGTGCATTTGAGCAGCTCAATTCCTGAGGACTCTGGCCCTGGGAGGTTGGATTCCCTGTCCATTGCCATTCCTCACTGCTGTCCCTACCACTCAACATAGCGCACTTGCTGCTGAAGGCTGTGAACGCACAGGTCACTCAATCCCTTGAGCCCAGGGTTGAGTCATTTAGCACCCTTGACAAATTTAGGGATGGGCAATAGGAGCGTCAATTCCAAAGGAGGTAAGGTAATGACATGAAGCGACTCCTGATCCTGGTGCTATGGGAAGCTTTTCATCCACAGCCATTTCTGGCAGGTGCCTGGTTAGAGGGATGGATGGTGAGGTGGGAGAAGCTGGGATGGAGACTGAAGGCTGGCAGAGGTGCCATAATGACTCACGGGGCAACGCGACTAGCAGGAGGAGCAGAGAGTGGAGAACGGCGGGTCATCACTGCTGAATTGCCCTGAGTGGATGTCAGTCATGTTTCTTTGACCTCCACCTCCGTATCTGAGGAATGGGAGTAAGAAGCCGTGCCTTTCTTACTTCCCGGAGTCGGGAGAGTCCAGTGAGAAACGCAGCAGCTGGACAACTCCAGTGTGGCCTCGTGTTCACTAGCTTCTCAGTAAGCGGGGCCCGAGTGAAGGGCAAACAGAATCCTGTCATGCGGACTCTGCAGTCCAGTCCCAAGACCATGGTGTGTCCAGAAGGTCGGGAACTGAGGCACTGCCTTGTCAATATGCCCGAGGGAACAGGAGGGCCGTGGGGGGAAAGCCCAGCCCTCTGCTGCACAAAGTCTGCAGTGGAAGTTTTGGCCAGAAAACAGCCCCTGGGAGCCTCCTGTTGTTGGAGACAGTGGGGTGGACACTGAATGTCTCTGCTGTCACAGTGGGGGGTGTTGGAGGATGGGTCAGGTCCAGCGAAGCCTTCTCAACCAGGAGAAGAGGCTGCTTTGTGTCACCAGGGAGAAATCCCTCCTGGCCACTCCCCAGCGGGGCCCAGGGCTCCATGTGAGCAATTCACCTGCCAACTTCTATGAAAGGAGCATCAGGCTGGGCAAGCTGCATGTTCACCTGGTGACCCCAAGGCTGGGACCTGCAAGGTCAGAGCCTGCTGGCCAGGACAGCCCACTTGCCCTGGGACAAGGACACGATGCCACCCAACCACAGCTCACTGTCAGGAAGGCCGACTCTAACCCTGGTGACTCAGTGAGGGTTTCTTATAAACACACAGCCGGGCCCCAGATGTGGGGTGCTTCCTACTGCGGATGGTTATCACCCACCTGCCAAGAAATGGGGATTGTCTCTTGACAGCAGCTCAGGATGTCTGGCTGAGTCCTCGTGCCAGCCCAGCAACGCCTCTGGTGGGGGAAAAGGATGCCACCACCCTCCTCGTGCTGCGCCCGGAGACCGGGGTGGAGAAGACAGACGGGGTTCCAAACTGCAGGCTCGGGAATAGACTTCATTAAGCATTCAATTGTCTTTGCCCAAACGATATTCCTGGGAATTTTGCTTAAAATCATTTTGCACTGTATTTTGAAAACAGAAACAAAAACAAAATCAAGCCTTAAACTCATCTCAACCGCTCGCTCCTGGCAGACATCTGTATTTCAATTCAGTATCTAATGGAGGAGTCTGAATTTTAAATTGGTTTGTAGGAGGCGATATTTATAAATCAATTTTAAAATGCAAATGCTTTGTCCCCAAATATGAATGAACTAGTGAGAGTCTGAAAAATCAGAAACCAAAACCCATAGCCTAAGACACTCCTCATGTTGTCCAGCACGATCACAGTACCAGTTGACCTTGAATCCAAGGGAAATGTGCTCAGATTAATAGGCATCTGGAAGATGAAAATGTAGGACCGTTTGCTTTCCAGAACATTCTGCAGCCTTCCCCTTCCATCTTCTTCCCAACATTCCCCACCCAGCCCTGAAATTAGACTCAGGATCTGTTCAAGGAGAAGTAGTTTTTCATGTCAAATGGTCGTCCTTTGAAGTTTGGGGTGCACCTGCTGGAAGGAGGGAGACTCACCCATGTTGCTCTGGAGTAGAACCAGAACCGGAACCAGGAGGGCCGTCTGCAAACCTGCCCGTCTCCCTGTGCTCTAGGTGACTTTGCGGGCCGGAGCTGCTCCATCCTGCCTCCGTGGAGAGGCCTCCCCGAGCCTGTGCGCGCTTGGGCCTCGCACGCCCTCTCCAGGCCATAGGGCAGGTGGAGAGACTTTCTTCTCGAATTTCAGCACGCCAGAATGTTTTAGAACCTTAAAGGACAGCCTTGCCTCCCCGGAACAGTGCAACCCACTGTGGAACGTGAAGTAGGAAGGACCAGGGATCGAGTTTGAATCTACAGACTGCTCCCAGAAACAAAATAGGGTGTCTGAAAACAGGGTGAGCGGGGTTTCCTCTCAAATCGAAAGGGCATCAACCGCAGGCTTGAGATGCAATGCCCGGACACGTGTCCTATCTCTGCGTCTCCCTGACACTGGACTTCAGTGAAGCCTGTCTCCTCATTTCTAAGAGGGAAGGAGGTCCCTGCAGACCCCTCTCAAGCTGGCTTCCAAGACTGAAATGTCCTTACCTCAGCTCACTGTCCCTAATTTTCACAACATTATTGGAAATGACTTGAAGACAAGTGGGAAATTCAGTGATAATGATTTTTTGGTGTGAAAACAGTTAAAGGAAGTCACAGTGACCACCTGCCTCTGACCCTGCAGAGATGCCCGGTGCTCTCAGCCCTATAAGCTTCTCTCTGCAGGCAGGGCATCCCCAAACCCAGCCTTGCAAGCCACTTCAGCTTCACCTACTGTGAGGGAGGACTCCAGCCAGCCACTGAGAGCCAGAGCCTTTGCTGTTAGTATCTAGAGTTGAAAGGGACTCTGGGTGGGAGTCAGTCCCAGCGCGTCCATTTCTAGAGGTGGAGAGAATGAAGTCCAGGGGAGCCAGAGCTCGCCCAGGGTCGTAAGGCTGGCAGCTGCAGGTGTCCAGGGGAGTTTTGTCCAGCTCTGTGAGCCTCGCTCAGACACGGCTCTCACCTCGCGGGGACAGTGCCCGACACTGCGCTCCCTGACCGGCGGGGGACGAGGACAGGCGTGCGCACCTGAGTCCTGTCACTGTCAGGGAGCAGCATGAGGGTACTGCCTCCTTCACCCTGGCTCATCTTACCCTCACCCCAACTCCTGGGGACAGCCCGAACCTCCAGCACCCTCTGCCTTCTGCCTTCTGCCTGGCTTTCAGGATCCTTCGGTCTTGGCTTGGAACATCATCTAGGGCTGCTCGACAACTGGGAATAGGTATGAGAATTCCAAGGAAGGGGTTTCCATGGCAACCACCTCATGGAAGGTTTCAGAACTTTTACCTCCTGCTCCTGGTACTGTGGACATTCAGAACGCACAAGGCGCACAGGCAGGCGCTAATTATCTGACCTGAATCTGCTGTGGCGGGCAGAGGACAGGCAGTGGGACTCACCTGCCAGGCCCCTCATGGCACGGATCCAGATCGCATGCTGGAGGCGAGGCGTTGTCATGCATCGCAGTTCTCTGTAGAGGTGGCGCCAGGTATGACACGGAGGGACGTTCGCCTGGCACTGGGAGAGGCCTGGCCTTTGCCCTTGCGGATGTGGTGTGGTTTTCTGGGGCTGCCTTTTGGTCAGCCTGGCACAAATGATGCTCAGGTGGAAAATGGTGTGTCTACCTCTGAGACGTCCAAGGTGCAGCTGAACAGCCCACCACCTAGTGTGCTGACGCAGGTCCCTGAGGCCCTGAGCACTAGGCCTTGGACACGTGAGTGGCAAGGCTGACAAGGCCAATGGACTTTATCTCCTAACCGTCCACTTCTGGGACCGTGGAACACGGCTTCCAAATCAGCATACGGGGCTTTTTGTGTTCAAGACTCTTCTGGAAAACACTAGTTGTGAAAGCAAATTATTCTCCATCTGTCCTTGGGCCTCATGTGATGGCAGTGAGTGACCTCACCCTGATATGAGGATGCACCCACAGCAGCACCCACAGCAGATGCCATCCAGCTAAGGCCACAAACACAGACTCCAGCCCAGCAGCCTTGGGCAAGCTGCCTGACCTCAATTTCCTTACCCACAAAATGAAGAGATACTATGAGCCTCCTAGCAGGAATTCAGGTTTGCAGTACATAACGGATTGCGGAAGCCCGTCTTTCCTGAGCGGCCTCCTTCATCAATACTTCTCAGAGTATGGTTGCAGGTTTGAAATAACTTACCTCTGTTATCGAGAGCCGAGGCGCAAACCAAGTGGTAAGACAGCCCGAGGTTTTATGGAGAGGTCTGGACTCCACTCTAAGAAACTTCCGGCAAGCTCCACACATGCTCAGGGCTGTCCCCGCAATAACCTGTTTCCTGTGGCGTATGCCACAGGAGCTTGGGGTGGTGCCGTGCCTCTCCGGACCCTCCCTGCATGAACTTTTGTTCTTGCTCAGGGTCTGCCATTCACTCCCAGGAGGATCTTGTGACCGCTGGAGGCCTGGTCATCACGGCCTCTTTTCTGCCCCTTTCATTCACTCAACAGACATCCATGGAGGCCACGCAGACCCAGGCCTCAAGCCCCCCTCCTTCCTGTGGCAATGTGCTCCTTGCAGACAGAGTCTCCAGACATTGGTGCCTCTAGACAGAGTCTCGAATTTCGGGAGTTAGGATTTGGCTTCTCCAGTTCTGTAGGCTGGATGTTCAGACTCCTAGCTAGGAGCCCTTTGACCAGTGGGAGAAGGAGTGGGCGGATGGGGAGGAAGTCCCTCTGTATTGCTCCCTTCATGCATGCTTGTCCTCCAGCATGCCAATGGTGACTATTACCTGTCTGAGAGGGTGCGCCTGTCAGAAGATGACCAGGCGGCTTAGAATTGGCTGCCGAGCAGCGCCAGAGAGGTAGCACCTCTCCCTGACTTTGCTTCCCACCCTCCTCAGTTTCTTCCTCCCATCCTCTTGCTTCCTTGAGTTATCAGCACTCCTGGCTGGTTTCATATGTTTCCCAGGGAATCTAAGCTAAAACAAGAATCTAGCATGCTGGGGGTAGTTAGTGCTGGGGGACCCTGTTGGTCAACTAGAGAGGTGAGGCCAGGAACCGTGCGGCTAGCCACTTGGAGAGCAGACGGTACTCTGTCTAGGTCAGTGCAGGCTGGGAAGTATCACAGCGCATGCCAGGGATGGCTGACCCTAAAACTGCAGAGGGATTAAGAAACAACAGAGCGGGTCAGGTCTCCAGCATCTGACAACTGGTTTTCAGCATCCGTAGTGAGGTAATGGCGGGGCTGACAAAACCCGCCAGACTCCTGAGCTGCCTCCTGCTGGAACGTTTTCTTCCCTAAAAAGGATTTTTGGGAAAAGTTTTGAGCCCACTCAGAGGTCTTCGGGAAGCTAAGAAGAGCTCAGGGATCCTCCCCAGACTCTTCAACATCACGCACGCCCCAGACAGGCCCACTCAGTTCGCAGACTCTGGGTCAGTGTTCGGCCCGCGCTGTGCGAGCCCCTCCATCAGGCCTGCCAGGTGTCTCCCCGACCCTCATCCTTTGCAGACAGAGCAGTACTTGTGCAAGGCTGCCTACTGGACACATCTCTGGGATGCCAAGGTCACCTTCAGCCCATTGTCAATGGAAACACTCGGATCCCAGGACATTCTCTGCAGGCCCAGGGAGGACACAGCCTCACTGCCTGGGTTAGCCAAGTCAGCTTCTCCTCCATAAATGACACGCCACCACCTTCCGGAGCCCTCTCCCGACACACACGCAGCATCAGCAGTCAGAATTACAGAGTCTGTTGCCAAGGATGGCGGGCGGGGGACAGGAAACTTTAGTAGAGCCTCCACTGATGACAGAAATGTGTCTTGTAACGTAAGCCTGCAACTCAGTCCGGACCCTGCTCAGCAGCAGTCTTTTGAGAGGTGAGCAGTCTCTGGGCCCTGCCTGCCCCGAGGAGTCACCAGCCAGGCGGGCAAGCCCTGGGCGGCAGGCCCTGCTGTACAGTTAGTGGTGCCTGGGCAGACCCGGCAAATCACAGGGTGGAACTGCCTCTAGTGTAAGGTCTTAACCTTCCAGGTTGACATTAAACTGGAAGAAACTGCTCATGTTGGAAATAATTACTGCTGATAATGAATCCAATTAAGCATAAAAGAATCTTTATAACTCTGGTACCATTTGTGCACTTAGAAATCGGCTCATATTTTTCCCTTCACAGATGTTACAATAATGGTGTCAACACTTTTATTTCTTTGTCCATAAGCTGAAAATTATGGCTGTTTCATAAATTGCTAACGTGCTCAGAAGATGGAGACCCAGCTGCAGAGCACATGAGTTCAGACTTCTGCCCGAGCCTCGTGTTTCATGATGACCTCAGTTTCCTGTGCTGAATGGGAACTGAGGCGAGTAAGTACTTGTAAAACTGGTCCTGAAGAGTGGAGTTATGGAGAGGTGCTGCCGTGTCAAACATCTGCTCCATCCATTACGCTCAAATGGGAGCCAGGAACCTACAGTAGGGGCGAAAGCATCAATAAATTAAAATTCTCCTGCGAGCTCACTCTCCAAGCCTGTGCCAGTTGGAACCACAGAGGAGAAAAGCTGCGCCAGGAAATGGACATTCTTTGCTCATTCTTCCAGAACTGGTCTGGGCAGCAGTAGTTACGTGCTTTATGTCACTGGTCTTTAAGTTCTTTATGTCGCTGGTCGGTTCCTTTGTCCCAGCATAGGCAATGTGCTGTGGCCGATTGGTGCCTTGGTGGCTGCGGGAGGCAGTGAGGTCCTATTCCCTTTGGAAGCCATGTTCACTTTTGGGATGATGGAGACTTCCCTGGAATTCTAGCAGGAGGAGAGACGGTAAAGTGTGGCTACAGTTAAGTGCTGGGGTTCCAGAGGGCATCCACACTCAGGAGGTGCTTGTGTCTGGAATCTGATGCCCTTAATCGCGCCCGCTGGCCACCATACCAGGAACGCACATTTTGTCAAAACCAGCGTATGCGTTAATTAATGAAAGGGAAATGGAGAGAAATGTAAGAACTTTAAAGTTCTTAAGTGGGTTATTTCAGGTTGGCACCTCAAGCAAGCAGGTTAGGGAGGGGGTGCCCCACCCACTCTCACCCACAGGCACACACCAAGGCCCAGCTCAGCCTGGCCCGTACGTCCACCCGGCAAGACGAGGGTTGGACTTTGGGAAGGGGATGCTCAGTCCTTCTCTCAGCCTTTCCACTGCTGCCATCTTCTTCTCCTCACGTCCTGTCTCAGGACGGTTCTGGCTGTCCATAGCCGTGGCGTCCCTGGTACCGAGGCAGGTCTTGTAGTGCACCAGCTTGGCCCTTCAGAAGGAACCATGTGCAAGGCGGTGCAGCCAAGAGCAGAGGGGCGAGCGGCCGGCCGCGGGGACTTTGGAGTGTGCCCTTCAGGACCCAGCCAGGCTCCCTCCAGGACCACAGCCGGACTGGCCCTCTCCTGGGCGGCATGCAGTGTTCTCGTCTGGCTCAAGCCACAGTCCCAGGGAAAGTAATCACAATGCCAGAGACCCACACCCGACGGTCGGCCCTTCTTCTTCCCTAAATGACCAAGGCATGGCGGGAAGACGGCGTGTGCTCCCTCAGTTCCTCTTTTGCATTGATGGGCTGCGGAGCAATGATCAGCAAGGATGGATTCAATCTTTGCACCCCTCAGAACACCTCCACTGCTGATCTGAGATGATGAATTAGACAGCTCGAGCACATCACACAAAATGAGTCGAAACAGATGGTGGAGTCAATCTACAGGCTGCGTTTTCTCCCTACCTGAGAGCAAGCACTTCCTATTCAGGAAGGTGAGGAGCAGATTTGAATCTGTTCACCCTTTGAAAGGACCGTCAGCAGCCTCCTGTTTCCCTGTGCCCACCAGCTGTGGTCCTGGAGCTGGCCTTATGTGTGAGGGACCGTGTGGTCACCAGACTGTCCACAAGGCCACTGCTAGCCCATGTGCCTTCCTCGTTCCTAACTGGCTTTTCAAGGAAAGTTGCTGGGTGGTCAATATTTGGCTTCAAGTCCTTGTTCTTGACCACCGCCCTCAATGAGGTTGCTCATTCAGGCGCACTTGGGTGTGAGTCCCACTACCGTCGGCCAGCTGGGTGTCCTGTTGAGACCCATGGTATCCCCAGGCCTGTATTCTTCTCCCTACAAGGAGGGTAGTTGTGCCTGGGGTGTTTGGGGCACCCCTAGCCCGTGAGAGTGCTGCACTGACGGGCGCGTAGGAGGCGCCTTCCAGCGGGACCTACTGAGTCGGTGGTTGGTGTTAAGTGTCTCAGTCACAAGACACGAAGGGAGTCCCTGCCAGGTTCCCACTCTTTCTTTCATCCACCTGCCTTGGTGCAGAGTTGAACCAATTTGTCTCAGAGCTAAAGGGAAAGCTGAAGTTTCACCTGCGAGGACTGCATGCAGCCTGATTCTGTCTGAGTCACGGGGCATGTCCTTGTTGGGCCTTCCAAAGGACGCTGGCTCACCTGCCTCTAGTCCACCAGCAGTCACTGAAGTGTTGGTGTCCAGAGAACAACCTTGGGGTGCCCGAGAGGGAAATCGGGTGAATACTGAGGATTAATAAGTCAGAAAATGTACGAGGAATTTGAATTTGAGCCAATGTCTTCCAAAGTTACAGAAAAGATCAAGACGAGCCCCAGTTGCTCAGAAAGTGACCGGATGGCTCTTGATGCTTGTCCAGGTGGACCCTGTGCCTCTGCTGAGACGTTCAAGCAGAGTTATGCACACACACACACACACACACACACACACACTCTCACACACACACACACACACACACACACACACACACACACAATATGAGTGTCCCCGTAGGACTCCAGGCTTGTGGGAGGGCAGTGTGAATGAACACTTTTCAATTGCATTGCACACTAGAATTTTCCAATCACAATTGTGAACTTACTTTTCCTTTTATCAGTTTTTATTTATGAATTTTGAAGCTTTGTTACCACACGCACACACATAGTAGAGTCTTGATGAAGTCACCTCTATTATTGTTTGCCCCTTTGTTCTTACCTGAGTTTCTACCAATGACTGCTCTGTTTGATAATAATATAACCACTCCTGCTTTTAAATTAGTGTTTCTCGATATAGCTCTTCCTTTTTACAATAATTTTTAAGTTTTTAATTTGTTCTAGTTGGTTATACATGACAGTAGAATGCATTTTGATAAATCATACATAAATGGTATATAATTTCTCATTTTTCTGATTATACATGTTGTAGGATCATATCAGTCATGCAATCATACATATACATGAGGTTATAATGTCCATTTCACTCTACTACTTACCCCCATACCCCTTCTCCTCCTTTCTCTCCCCTCTACCTAAAGTGACTCTATTCTTCCCTAGTGCTCCCCAACCCCTATTGTGAATCTGCATGTCAGAGAAAACATTCAGTCTTTGGTTTTGGGGGTTTGGCTTATTTTGCTTAGCATGATATTCTCTAACTCCATCCGTTTACCAGCAAATGCCATAATTTCATTCTTCTTTAAGGCTGAATAATATTCTATTGTGTATATATACCACATTTTCTTTACCTATTCCTTTGTTGAAGGGCACCTAGGTTGGTTCCATAGTTAGCTATTGTGAGTTGAGCTGCTATAACATTGATGTGACTGTGTCACTGTAGAATGCTGATTTTAAGTCCCTTACGTATTAACCGAGGAGTGGGATAGCTGGGTCAAGTGGTGGTTCCATTCCAAGTTTTCTGAGGACTCTCCATAGTACTTTCCACAGTGGTTGCACCAATTTTTGTCTTATATAAAGTCAGTTTCCTATAGATAGCATATTTTGGGGATTTTCTTTTTTGTCTCATCTGATAATCTCTGCCTTTTAATTGATGTATATAAATGATTTATATTTAATGTAATTACTAATATAGTTTGGTTTAACTCTTCTGTGTTGATATTTGTTTTCTCTTTGTCCCACTTTCTCTTTTTCCTCCTTTGCCCCCTTTCCTATCTTCTTTTGGATTGTTTTTTTTATTATGATTCTGTTTTATCTCTGCAATTGGCCCATTAAGTACATAACTTTTATATTCCTAACTGGTTGCTCTAAGCTTTGCAATATACTTATTTAAACTGATCCAAATCACCTCCAAATACTGTATAATGCCACTCCAATATAATAACTTATAACAGTTTACTTCCATCTCCTGTCTCCCTTCCTTTGAGCCATTATTGTCATTTATTTTATTCTGTATGTGTTGAAAACTGATTTTGCTTTAGACACTCATACGCTTTACAGAAAGTTAAAACTGTGCTGTTGTTTTGTGCCTTCCGCCACTTCGCCCTTTCTGGAGCTCGGCCACCTTTGTTTAGAACCGAGTTTCTATCTGGATCCCATGGATTCTATCTGAAGAATTTCCTGTAATGTTTTTTGTCAAGTGGTTGTGAACAGGCCTGCTTCTTCCTCTGTCAGGTCACTGCTGTGGGATGCTGAGTGTCTGGTCACCAGCTAATTTAAATTGGGGTCTTTCCATGATGTCAGTGCTGCACAGACTCGAAGTCCCTCGAGTGGAGGTGGCTGCCACCTCACCCAGGCTACCTGAGGATTTTCCACCATTCCTGCCCCTTCCCCAGCTTCCTGCCCTCACGCTCAGAGTGGGGTTCTCCCTTGGGGACCTATTCTTCCCTAGTGCTGTTGCTCCTTGGTGTGAGGCTTGGGGTGGATGGTGGGTGATTCTTGGCTCTCCTGGGTCCATGTGGTGGGATTCCGTAGTGTTCCCTCCCCGTGCAGCCAGATTGTGCACATGGTGTGAGTGTCTTTGGTGGGGAGCTTCCTCTTCCTTCCTGGCTAGACCTCAGGGCTGTTTGAGGTAGGAAGTATTTCCTGGCCCTTCCTCGGGAAGAGGTCCTTTATTATATTTTCTCCTCTGCTATGGAGAGAGTGGACTGCTGTCTATGTCCTAGAGTCAGGATGGGTGTTTCCTGTCCCTTCTCTGGTGATTTAAGATGTCCATTCACATGAGGGCATGGTATTGGAAAGCAGGTGTGTGTGGGTGCCCATCGTGGGATCTCACAGCCCTGTGCTCACTCTTGGTCTTTCTCATGGGCATGCAGCATGGAGCTCTGGACAGCCCTGGAGGGATGGCAGGTCCCCTCTGTGTCTGGAGCACGCAGGGATTCAACCTTCTTGTGGCCCAGCTCAGCCTTAGAGCTTGTCAAGTTCTCACTTTTCCTTCCGACTCGCTTTCCTGGTATCTGATGCCTCTCTTCCCCACGCTCTGTGCAAGGTGACACCCTGGGGTGGCTGTGGGTGCAGCCACACCTATTATTAGGAAATAGGTGAGTAATGGCATTAGAAGAGGCTAGTGGATGGCTATTTGCAGATAATTCACATTTCCACCTTTTGGAACTCAGGTCACCTGGTTGCCTGGGACCTTGGCTCAGGTAAGTAAGATGTGTAGATAGCCCTGTTTCTTCTCTCCTGGTTAGGGTGCCGGGCCTCCTCCACGGGAGAAGGTCCCCAGAAAACTGGCAAGACGGCTGCTGCAGTCTTTCCTCGGGTCTCATGTGGGAGACGGTGGCGGCGCTCTGGCCGGAACTGTATACTGAGGAGACGGTTCCCGCCTCCCCTCTTCCGTGTTTCTCCACAGCCCCCTGTGGCCCTTGCATTCACTAGGCCTTCCCTTCTTAGAACCTTCTGGAAATGATGAGATTCAACAGGAATGGGGTCACCAGGCAGAGACATCATAAAGGGGAAGTTTTTCAAATTAAAAAAAAATCACATTCTTTATTAAAAAATTCTTCTCAATTGTCCTTTTTGTTGGCGGTGGTTGTACTTGCTTTGCGAGCTACTCTAGTGGAGCAGATCTTTGGCTTGGATCCTGGGCAGAACAGAGACCCATCATAAAACCCTTAATGCACTAAAGAAGTAACAGGTTTGCCTCGCAAACACATGGTAGTTTTCAACAATGATATTATCCCAGGAAGCACATGAGCAATGGCATTACGCAATAGTCATTGGGTAATTCTTTGCAGATAACTCATACTTCCATCTCTGGAAGACATTCTTATGCTCAGGAAAACATTGGACTCTGTACTTACTACCTGTGTAAATTTGGTGCTTTCTGTGCATTACATGATTTCACATCAGGGAGATGGAGCATCCATCCTGGCAGAGATTCCAATGAAAACTTCAGGGCATAGACTGAGTGGAGTTTGGGTTTCTCTTGCAGACTGGTAAAATAATCCTACCAGACACCCAGGTGCTGAGACCATCATTAGTCTTGTTAAGATAATTTAGCTATATCTTGTTGGTTTTCTAGCAGCTAGATGCTTACTGGAAAGTCAAAAGAAGTTAGAGCTGGGTTACTGTGTGTAGATAGAGGTTTGAATGTATATAGTGTTTAATCAAGTATATGAAATATTCTCTGTGTCTGTAAATATGTACATATAAATATATATGTAGTTCAACAATTTAATAGTAAACCATTAAAGTGCTTATGATAGACACCCAATGACAGGGACAATGTGACATATGACCAGCCTAATGGAGGCAGTGGAGAGGAGACCAGCCCAGCAGAGCATGCTGAGAACTCTCCTCGAGTCCCTTCCTCCCATGTGCTTCCTGTGTTCCTCTTCTCAAGTCGAGGTCCCTGACACCTCTGTCCTCCATCCCCAACCAGGACTGGAGGAGACTTCCCTTCCCTGCTCCACAGCAGAACCAGCGCAGGTGCCTGCAGATTCTCCCTCCTCCTCCCCATATTTTGCTCTCCTGTCCTTGGGTCAAACATGGCTCTTTCTCATCTGGATGAACTCAGTGGCCTTCTGATGGGTCTCCCTTAATCTCTTATCACTGCACCTTCCACCACTGGCTAAGGGAACCACCTTCCACAACGGAAGATGAAGTCACCCTTTCCCCTTGTTAACAAAATGGGGTCCAACGTCCTTCTCGGGGCACAGACGCCCTCCATAGCCTGGCCCTGAGCGTTCAGTGCCCTCTCCTCACACCCTCTGGTGCCTCCTGGCTGGGCCCATCTGAGGGAACCTGCTTCTCTGGACCTGCTGCCTGGCCAACGGCTCCCTCTCATCTGCCTGCTCAGTTCCCACTGCCCCAGCCATGAGCTCAGGGTTTGCTTCCTCTGATAAACGCTTCCTGTGTTCCCTTTCTTCCTTATCCTCAAAGCTCTCTCCTGTGAGTCACTGAGGCTATCAGCAAATGTTGGCCTCTGTCCCTGGCTTGTGACAGCTGTTGCATTTGTTGGTCAGTCATTTCCTCCTGGTGTGTAGGGAACTCTGTCCCTTTGCACAGGGTGGCCAGGGGGACTGGAGACAGCTCTGCTTCTTGCTGTGCTTTGCAGTCCCACCTTCTTGCACATGCAACTCACCTGATGCACACTAAGTGAGTGTGCGTGGCTGCTGTATGTTTTCCGGAGATCACCGCAGGTGCCCTGGAGTAGCAGAGGGCAGAGAGGTGGCGCCTTGCAGAGCGTCGACGCAGTAAGTATCTGTGCCTGCAGGCGCTGTCAGGCTTTCTCCAGCCGTCCAGGGTCAGCCGATGCAGGGAGTCACGACCTGAGTCCCTGGGGTAGAGGCACCACCACAGCACTGTCCATATGGCCCTGTGGGCTCTTGCCCTTCCTGTATCGAGAGCCTCTGGACTGTCCCTGTCTTCTCTAGACTCTCAGCGTGGCTAACCTGCTCATGAATGCCACCCATCTCCCTCCAGAACCAGTCCCTCCCCAGAATGGCTCCTATATTTCCAGCAGCTTCTTAGACAACTTGATGTGAATCCCAAACTGAATTTCCTTTTCCATCCCCTGTCCCTGGTGGTGTCCGCGGCTGTGCCCCTGGGTCAGTGCCATCCCTGTCCACCTTCTGATACCACCTCCACCCCTCGGTTGCCCGTGACTCCTTCCTCCATGCCCTTCGTTACCACTGGCTGATGCACGAGTTGTGGCCTCTCTTCTCGGGGCCTCTCAGCTCTGCCTTCCTGCTCAGGTGACTGCAGTAGATTCTGGGTGGGTGTCCTTGTGCTGCCCATCTTTACCTCCCACCAGCACAGTACAAGGTGCACAAAGCCCAGGCTTCTGTGTGATCACAGAGCCCCTCCCAGGCGGCCACGCTGGGCACGTCCTCTCTGCCCCCACCCCACTGACCCCAAGCAGACAGCAGCTCCCCTCTCCCTCTCCTGAGCCAAGACGTCCCGCTGCACTTCCGGGAACACTTTCTCCTCATTTCTCTGCCTGGGAATCTCAGGCCTAGCATTTGATATCGTGCCCACACTGAGCCTCCTGCCCGGAGCTGGGTCTGGCCCTCCAGCCTGGAGCCCCAGCTCTCCTCCTCTAGGTGCCAGGTAACTTGGTGGACACTGATCGCACACTTGGAATTGCTCTCCCCGCCCAGGAGGTGCCTGGAGATGGGGACTGTGCCTCCCTCAGCCAGGTACTCTCAGAGCTTTACCCAGAACTTGCAAATCACAGGCATTCAAATATCTGAACCCAAGTGTGAATCGGGAAGATCAAAGCCCTGGGGTTGGTTGGCAGCTGCAGAGAGAGACTGATGGGGGCTGGTGGCTGGGAAGAACGCACAGGGCAGAGGAGGAGAACTCTCGCTGAGGCGTTTATTTGTTTTCAATCGTAAAGTTTTGGGACAAGGGGTCAGAAAGAAAGCATGGCCCTTAACTGTTCACTTTTTCTAGTATTCCTCTTCCTGGGGAAGGATCCAAGGTATATTTGGAGGGGGTTTAAATTTCTTGGTAAAGTCTACGATTCTGGGGCAAATCAAGAGGGTCTGGGCCTCGCACGCTTTCTTCCTGGCACAGGGCTTAACAATCCACTCCGAATCCTCAAGATTCCGGCTGCTCAAGACTGTGACGTCATCTCAAGCCATCTCTGCAATAAAGAAGTCCAGGACCAGATGTCGCTTTCCAGGGGTAAAGGAATCCACACACACGCCTGTGACGTCGTGATGGCCTGGACGGCTCCTACAGGCCCCTGCTGCCTGGTCAGCCCCATTCAAGGCTCGGCCACAGGGCAGAGAGGAGCAGAGGCCAGAGCGGGCAGCTGCAGAGCCGGAACCATCGTCAGCGGCAGAGGGAAGATCTGAAGAGAGTGACGCTGCGGCTCACCACCGCCTTGCTTGTCGCGCTTTATGGCACCTTGGAGGGAGCAAGAGCTCTACCGAGGAAAGGCGGGGTTGGCGGCCAGTCCGCCGGTGAGTCTGGCCCTCCCCAGCTGCCTCCAGGGTTCTGGTGCTGGCTTTTTTTTGGACAAACAAAGCACTTAGAGGGGGCATATTGAGGTTTCCCCTCCACTTTTCTTTCCTCTTCCCTTTTCTCTCCTCCACCTTATCTAACAGCTCCGGGGAGAGGAGCAGTTCAACAGCTCCAAGCTGCGCTGGGCTCCGTCCGTGCTGGGCACCGCTGTGTCTCTGTGCCCTGGCTCTGTCTCTCCTCCTTCCCCGTTCCTCCCTGATGTCACGTCTCTGAGTGTGGCTGGCTCCAGCTCTCCTCCCCTCCGAGCAGACAGAGGGTGTGGGGCGGTTGGAAGACAACCTCCCTGTTGCTCACGGGCCACGTTTCCTTCCAGCAGCTTTGCGGGCCCCACGATTGTGCAAATCTTCGACTGCTCCCCTCACTCAGAGGATCACATTTACAGTTTTCTCCTGGCTGTTCTTCATGGTGAGATATTGGAACTCCTCAGGCAGACTGAGCCAACTGGGCAGAAAGTTGAGCACGCTGCAACACTGCCGAATCCAGTCGGGGTCCAGCCCGGCTCATTTGCTGATTTGCTCAACTCAACCCAAATGAATTTCTGTTTAAGCAACATTTATGAGGAAGCCTTTGAATAATTCTATTAAGTGAAAGGCTGGGGTTTTATTTCCCATGCTATTGCATCTTCTGAACACCATGGGTTCCAATCACATTGAAGCATTCTGTTTTCAGGTCCTATGGAAAGTGCTGATGGTGGAGCCTCAAAAGAATTGAAGGGTTAGTTCATAAATGAATAAAAAGCCAGCGGCATTTATCCAAAGTTTGTTTAACTACCCTAACCTCATGGGCCTGTAAAAATTCAACTGAAAATCATTGAGAAGAGGTTCTCCCGTGAGATTCCTTGGCACTTTCTGCTTCCGCTTGGATCAGAAATACCAAGAGAGGATCTTATTTTTTTCCCCTTGCAACATTTCAACACTTCTAGTTTCATTTGCAGATGGAGAAGAGCAGGGGGAAAGGAAAAGGAATGGAAGAAAAACACGGTTGAACTTTTCTTAACCTAGAAGTTATTGCAGTTTTACATGAAATTTCAGGCCAGAACTTCCTCAGTTGGGGCCAATTGCCTAGGAAACCACCCAGCAATGGCGTCTCCTGCCAGGAGCTGTTGGTGGACCGTGGCCATCTCCAAACACATCCAGGAAACCCGACATTGGGGTTCAGGCTCTGGTCTCACTGCCCCCTTAAACTAGCCCTTCACCAGTATAGCAGAAGCAGAAATGAAATCATTTATCCAACAGGCCAGAGCAATTGCTCATGGAAGAGCATATTTCATGCGGGTCCTTTGGAAGGAGTTGTGTGGGCAGATCGGTTGCAAAAGTAGCCACAATCCTCGGGGCTCTGGAGCTGGAAAGTGGATTAGTGGTTGCCTAGGATTGGGGCGGGGAAATGTGTGAGAGGTGGAGGGAAATGATTGCTAATGGCTGTGGAGTTTCTTTCTGGGGTTAAGAGAATGTTCTAAAAATCAATGATGATGGTTGCACAACTCTGAATATAACAGAATCCATTGAATCGTATCCTTTAGACGGGTGAATCATATGGTATGTAAATTACACCTCAATTAAGCTGTTTTATTGGAAACGAAAGCAACTTCAGTCTGGACTCCTTCAGGTGTCCAGGCCTTTTCCATGTGACTTCACAGCTCTTTCCTGAGAACTGGAGTTCATCTCCTGCTAACTCTGGGCTGCTTCTGTAGGTCCATTGAATGTGTCAGAAGCGGCTGCTGGTCCTAAGCCTTGGTTCCTGAGAGGCCTTACATGCTTCTGCTGTCTTACTCCACTAGCCTGGTCTAGCCTGCTGGAAGACAAAGACCTGGTTGGAACCCTCTCAGCCAAGGTCATCCCCACCCCACTTGCCAGCTGCCTTCAGATCTTGATTGAGGTCCACCCACCACAGAGCAGTTGAGCCACCTGTCTAAGCCACAGATGCCTGAGAAATGAAAAGGATTTGTTGTTTAATGACTCGTGCTGGTTCTATTTGTTCTGTGGCGATACCTGATGGATACATGTGCCAATCCCCTGGAGATTCTAGAAGTGTGGAGAGGTGTATGTGCACAGATTCCATTGGCTACCTACAATACCAGTGACTTCCCTTGGATTTCCAGCCTCTGACCAGAGGCTTCCCATGCTTTCCTTTTTCTCTCTGAAGTAGTGATAAAACTCATTCCTGGTTAGGTAGGAGGCAGTGATCTTTAGACCTTTGTCCTCAGATGGCAAAGTCTTCCAATAACATTCTAGAACCTTCCTAGAAGTGGTGGGCTGGGGGAGCATCCGGCCTTCTCTGCTAAACTGAGGGGCCTATGAAGCAGTTCTGTCACACAGTAGGACCAGCTGCTGCTTGTCACATGTGGGTCACGCCTGGAGAATCCTGGCACGTGGGGCGTAGCTCTTTGGGTTCTGGGGGAAAAGTCTAGATGAAAGTCGGTTGGGTCTGTGACCACCCCACACCTGAGAAAGGCAGGTGTCAGCACGGCCTCTTGGTGTGAGGTGCAGAGTGGCTGGGGAAGTGGAGGAGGACCTGCTGTCAGGGACCCCTGCCCTGGCAGGGCAGAGGGAGGTGGTGTCCACCAGAGAGACCAGGTCGCACTTCTAAGGAGCTGAGTGACTGAGGTTTTCAAGTTTTGTGAGAATGAAGGTCAGTCAGTCCTGCATCTCTGCAGGCATGAAACTTATTTGAAAAAAAATTGCTATGCCTTGGCTGACGCGTACCACGTAGCTAAGCCTAGGATGGTGTGTCTGAATAATCACAAATTTTTCTTATACTTATTCCCTAAACGATCTGGATAACAACCATGCATACAGCATTTGTGTTGTATTAGGTATTGAAGAATCCGGAGGTGAATGTCAGCATAAGGGACAAGGTGCACAGCTAATACACAGATGAGTACAAGGGCCTGCAGCGTTTTACATAAGGACTGGAGGACCCACCGATTGTGGTATCCTCGGGGCTCCTGGACAATTCCCAGATAGTTAAGGAGGACGACTGTAAAGGGACATGCACACATGGGGCAGGTAGGACTGGGACACACAGACACCTGAAAACGTCCTCCATCAGTCCGTGGGCATCTCTGCAGGCCCCAGGGGCTGCTGTGTGACTGAAGTGGGCTAGCGTGGCTGAGGGGCAAATGTGCATTGTACTTGCTTTTAACTTACTTGAACTCAAGCTTAAACAGTCATTATGACCCACGCTAGGGAGGTGCAGCTCTATACAATGACAGACACGTTTTTATTCTTGCAACAATATTTGTAAAGCCATTTTTGGGGGGCAAATGCCAGGAAGCAGTTCAGTCAAAACTGGCTGTGCTCTTCCACTGCCCACATTCATTCTATCTGTAAGAAGAAAGTTCTCCATTCATCGAGCCCCAGCACCCAGCTGTCCAGCAAATATAGACGTCTTTATTCAGTGCCACTGTGCGCAAGGGACTCTGCTTTGCAAAACATAATTAAAGCAGGAGAAAACAGTCATGAAATTTCTTTGACAGACTCATCCATTTACCATTTTAAAAAAACACAAGGGTGACTTCAATAACGTTTTAGAGTAAAATTATTTACATTTTAAAATTATGAGTTTATAGCAATAAGTCAATCAAGTATGTTTGGCGAAGGCTCTTTATAATCCTATAGGCTGGCAAGTTTGATTTGTATTGTCATTGAAGATGATGTAATCGTGGCTTAATAAGAGAAATTATTAAAGGGTTTACGAGCTTTCATTTGTAAAACCCAGGGAGAAAAGGTCAATAAGGACCCCCCTTACAAATCTCTAAAGTATTTGAATTTAAAATAAACCTCATTCTACAAGGAAAAATGCAAAATCAGTAAGACAGAAATCAAACCCCCTCAAAAAAGTGAGGGGAGGGAAACCTTAATTTATGTTGACTGCATTATTCTCTAGATTAAAAGCAACTCAACATAAAGTGAGGACTTTGAGTTCAAACTTTGAAGGAATTCACATATTTGCATCAATTTTTAAAAAGGTTTTATAACTAATGAACTTGGATTTCTTTTGGCATGGCATAGAATCCATTTGTACAGTTTTTAATTAAGAATGCAGCCTATGCAATTAAGACTAAGGGTAGGGACTTGGTCTGATGTCCTATGAGAACCCCAGTCGAAAAAATTATGGTAATGCTGTGTGTCCTAAAACCTTCTCTGAGTGTCACAAACACGTGGCAAGGAATTACCCCTGCTGCACAATGAGGATTTGTTTAAAGTTGATAATTAGGAACATTTAATTTTGATGTGTTAGGACCTTGTTTACCACTAATCTCTCTGGCATTTGCTGTGGGCTTGGGAACAGCAGCAGGATCATCTAAAATTGAGTTCAGAAAGTAGAGACTGGGTCAAACTCGCAATCCATAATGCAAATACTGGAGTTTCTTCAGAGACAGGGGAATTCCTAATGTGGATTTTAATATTTAAAGTTACCAGCGCCATTATTGAGGATATTAAGATGCTTTCATGTTGAACTGATTAAAATTACATTTGGAATAATGAATGACATGTAATGTACAAATACCCATCCGCCCCCACGTTTTTTTCTGTTTTAAAAGTATGAAAAGTATAAACAACTGTCAGGAAAAGTCTTCTAAGCTGTTCTTTGGGGACACTCTGAGCTAGAGGACAGAAACCCAAGGCCAGTGTTGGTGTCCCATGAGAGGGTCTGCTCTCTGCCCGGAAGGAGCCTCCTGCCCTGCTGAAATGAAAGGGAAGTTGAACTCCTTTGGAAAGAGAGGCTGTGGGATGGACTTTCCTCCCCAAAGCTGGAAGACGGAAGATGCTCAAGTCAGTCTTTATTTGACAGAGGTGGGGAGGGTTGTCCCTCAAGTAGGGTGACTCTGAACCCGGTTCATTTCTTTATGCATTTAGGGCAAACTTCCAGATGTATGGCACGTGCCTGCCAAAGCTACACCAGGCCCTCACCAAATCCATCTCCATCCCATTCTTGCAAGGAGCAGGGAGCACGGATGTCCCAACCTCCCCAGATAGGCCTCAGGCTGGGGAAGGTCAGCTGGGACTCACACCTGGCTAGGACACATTCCATGTGCTGATGCTCCAAACCCTTCCTGAGTGCCTCTTGGCCCGCTGGGTGATTCCCCCAGTTTCTGAGGCAAAGCACAGGGAAGAGCCTGCAGGCTCCTGCCCTGTGCCCACCCCAAGTGCATTTAAGAAGCAGGGCAGATTGCACTACCCTGGGGCAAAAGGTTAGGTTTGACTGCAGTGACATGGGCCTAAGGGGTGGAGGTGACCTCACTGCCTCCCCCCAAACCCCAATAGCCCATCTTTTGCCACCATAATGACTTTCTTTTAAAAAATATTAATAAGAGTTTTGTCTTTTCAAAAAGTTTTGGTTTTACAGAAAAATAATTGGCACATATAGAGTTCCAAAGTGCTCCACCACTCTCTCTTCACTCCAGAGGGGCCCCTGTTATTAACATTAACATCTTTCATTAACTGAGGCAGCTGTTAGACTTGATGGGCCGATATTGATATGGTGCTGTTAACTCAAGTCCGTAGTCTACATCAGAGCTCCCTCTTCCTGACAGGTGTGTAGTGACGTGTATCCACCATCAGTCAAACGGTTTTCCTGCCCTAAAGATCCCCTGTGATCCACCTATTAATCCCTTCCTCCCTCTCAAAATAGGAATGGGATGCTGTCACTCCTGTTTACGATTATTAAAGTGACTCCCCAGCGCCTCGCCCCACCACCTGCCAACCTACCCCTCTGCCCCTCCCCGTCACCTCCAGGAGCTCTGAGACAAAGCCCTACTCCTTAGCCAGGGGCACTCAAGCCTTCTTGCTTCCTGGCCCCTACCTACCTGTCTGGCCCCATCCACCTGCACATCCTTATCTCTAGCTGAACTGGGGCATTGGCTTCCCACCTGGGCTGGAGTCCACCTCCTCCATGCTCTGGCTGCCTGACCTTGAAGGAAACTAACTCCCAGCCGCCGTAGCATCCAAGGCCAATTCCAAGGCCAAATGTGCACTCTGAAAATATTTGCAAGGAGAAGATCAAATAGATCCTAACCATGTGAGTAATTTGCATCCATTTCTTTAGTCATTGAACACTTTTCCCCCCTAGATTGTGAGAAGTAAACACCACAGTCCTTGCCCTGGATACGTTGTGCGCATCCCCATCACCACACAACAGAAAGGAAAACATTTGCATATATCAGTTGCTTTCTAAAAAGTCACGCCAAATTAGGTGCCTGCACAGACAGAAACAGGATCCTCTTCACATTCCTGGGCCAGGGCTCACTCTTGGTGCTGAAATATTTGCTCATCTGATATGCAGGGTCTCGTTTTATTTTGATTCGTGTTGTCAGATTATGAACGGTTCCTTCTGACCATTGCCTACTTGGGTTGCTCCTACGGCCTGCCCTTTCATGTGCAGCAACTGTTTGCAAAGAATGACCTCTCTACTGTCTGAGAAATTCAGTTTTATCATTTGCCTCTGTTAGCCAAGGCCCCACACACAGTGCTGACGATCCAGGGGATCCTTTCCTTGGGACTGTGTGCTGCCATTGAGGCGCCTACCCTGTAGCTGGTTGGTTAACATGAGCTGTGGTCTTATCCTATTATTTTTAGGATCTTACTCTAAGAACCATGTGCAACCTTTCCCATGGACTTTGTGATGTGGTGCGCAGCATGACCTGACAGGCGAACGCAGAATGGGCAGCTGCTTTTGCATGGCCACAGGGCACTTGAGTTTTGTTCATGCTTTACTTCTTTTCTAGTTTTTATCACTTACAAAGTGGTAATCATCTGCTTTGGGGGTTTTAAAAAATTTCACCTGTAAATTTGTCTTTGTTCTAAAACTATTTTGGGCATTAGGCTTTGACTATTAATTCAATTTATTTGATGATTATAGGTTCACTCAGATTTTCTGTATTTTATTAATGAAACATTTCATGAATATATTGGCAATATATCCTGGAAAGAGGTACATTTCACCTAACTTCAAATGATTTGGCGTTAAGTAGTTAAGAATATTTTTGAGTCTGTTAATTAGACTCTCTCTTCATTCTCAATGTCTTTATTTTTTGCACCTTTGTATTCATTGCTTTTCTCTTATTGATAATTGAGAGCTTGCTGTTTGTTCTACTGAGTCTTTTTCAGGAACAATCTTTAGGCTGTTTGGTGCCAGTACCATGCTGGTTTTGTTACTCTAGCTCTGTTGCATAATGTGAGATCTGCTATTGTGATATCTCCAACATTGCTCTTCTTGCTCAAGATTGTTTTGGATATTCTGGATCCCTTATTTATTCTTCCACATAAATTTTAGGACTGTACTTTCTAGTTTTATGAATAATGTCATAGGTATTTTGATAGGGATTGCATTGAATCTGTATAACATTTTTGGCAATGTAACCATTTTGACAATATTAGTTCTGCCAATCCATGAACATGGTTGTCTTTCCTCTTCTAAGACTTTTTTCAATTTCTTTCCTCAGTGTTCAATAGTTTTCATTATAGAGATTCCTGGTTAGATTTGTTCCCACTTTTTTTAGGTTGTTGTGAATGTGATAGTTTTCCTAATTTTTTCTTCACCAGACTCATTATTAGAGTATGGAACTCTACCGATTTGTGAACATTGTCCTTGTATCCTACTACTTTGTTGAACTTATTTATAAGCTCTAGAAGTCTTCTGGTGTAGTTTTTGGGTCTTCTAAATATAGGCTCATATCATCAGAAAACAGATAATTTGACTTGTTCTTTCCCTATTTGTATCTCTTTAATTTCCTTCTCTTGCCTGATTA
This sequence comes from Sciurus carolinensis, assembly GCF_902686445.1. Lineage (NCBI taxonomy): Eukaryota > Metazoa > Chordata > Mammalia > Rodentia > Sciuridae > Sciurus > Sciurus carolinensis. Next base: position 173,028,269 of record NC_062217.1, on the reverse strand, counting down.
CCCTGGCTAGAGTTTCAATGCACATGTTGAGTAGAAGTGATGAGAGTGGGTATCCTTGTCTTGTTCTTGATTTTATAGGGAAATGCTTTGAGTTGTTCTCCGTTCAGTACAATGTTAGCCTTGGGTTTGTCATATACATCCTTTACACTACTGACATAGACTCCTTCTATCCCTAGTTTCTCTAGTGTTTTTATTAACACAAATGAGTGATGGACATTGTTGAGTGCTTTTTCTGCATCTGTGGATGTAATTTTGTGATTCTTTTACTGTGTTTACTTTGTTTCAATCACTTTTCCTCTTGGTGTTACTATTACTTTCTTTCATTTTCTTTTAATGCATTTTCCTCTTTCTGTTGGTAAAGAGCTAAGAGTAATTTTGAGTCTGTTAATTAGACTCTTTACATATTTGACACTACATATTTATCTCCAAGTACAACTCTATATACATCCTTTTAAGTATTTGGAAAGTGTTAATGTTGGGGTCCCTCATTGGAAATATTTTATGATTTTCATTGTTGCATTATGATTTCCTTTCAACTATGGTATATTTAGTAATTCTTCTAGTTTTTGAAATGTATTATTTTCTAATTAAATGGAAATATCTTCTTGATTTTTTTTTTAAATAAAGTTAGGTCTCTCTAACTTTTAATTTTATGTACTCTGTATTATATTAGTACAACTAGCTTCTTTTAGTTAGTATTTCTATTTTTTTCATCTCTTTATTGAAAAATTTTGACTGTTATGTCCTCTTCTTATGAGAAACTTACAATTTTTTTAATGCACATGATATCCTGATTTTATGATGTAAGTTCACTGCATTACATTCTCTGTAATATTGGACACATTTTAGAATAATGACTCTCTTACTTCCTAGACCTATTTACCAGCATGTATATGTGTATTTTTTCTTTTTCTATTTTCTCTGAGGAATTTAGTGTTTTCTATATGCTTTGTTATTTTCTCTACAGGTCTGAAAGATTTAAATACTGTTCCTCATTTCTGTGCTTATCTATGACAATTTGAACAGTCTTTTAAAATAATGTAAGTATATATTTTGGTTTTACCTCACACCCACTTCTAACTTCCACGAGGGCTTGGGTTCCAGCACACTTTGTCCCCTCCCCTTTGCTGCTGTTGAGGTTGAGTTCATTGTACAAAATGCACACAAGTGATTATTATTTCTCATTCTCAATAATCAATTAAATCTGACCATGTATTTTATCAACACTTCACCCATCCTTCCCTCTGGGCTTGCTTTCATTCTCGCTACAGTAAGTCTTTTAGTGTTTACAGAAAGTCTTCTGGCATTTCTTCAATGAGGGTCTTCAAACAGTAGACAGGCTGCTTGCTGCCAGGGTCTCCCACTCTCCCAGCAGAGTCCTCCACCTAAACCCATGTTTGCACTTGCTGTCCCTGTTCTTTTGGGTCCAAGGAAGTGTGACCTTGTTTTTATGTGTGCTGTGTTTTTTTCTGTTTTCTTTCTGCATTTCCTCACTTGTTGTCATGTATTTGGATTGGAGGAGTTCTGAAATCACCAATTTACCATGCTAATAATGCAAAATCACACTTTCTAATGACTCTAGAATATTTTGGTTGTGTTTAATCTTCATAATAAATTTTTTTTTCATTTTGTTGCTTAACATTTTGTTATAGATAATTCTAGCTCAGTTACATTTTATTAAAATCTTATCCACATTCTAAAATAAGATAGATTTCTTAGAAGAAAGGACACCATGTCAATATGTATAAATATTTAAAGTTTTGGTATATTAGTGAGTTGTTTTTGTTTTTATTTTTAACAAGGAAGGGAAGAATCCTGGTGTGCGTGTGGGTAGAGTGTGGACCTGGGTACAGGATGGGTACAGGTTGCATGTGGATACGGGCACAGGTGTTGGTATGAGGACAGGTGTGTGTAGCACAGACGTGAGTCTGGGTGCAGCAGGAGGTGGGTGCTAGTCTGAGTGCAGGCTCTGGGCTGAGGCAAGTGCTGGTGTGCCCAGGGCACGGTGTGGGTGGAGGGCGGTGCTGTGGTGGAGAGGAGGGGATTGTGAAGTGAGACCATGGCTGAATCCCATCTGTGGTCGGGAACGCAAAACGTGCCACATGAGGTTTCTAAAGTCTTTATTTAAATTTTTAATGCTTTCTTCTGATGATGGAAATCACACATGCCCATTGTGAACCATTTGAATGATAAAGAAAAGCATGAAGAAAATAAAAATAATATGTCCTTTTCCTTAGATACCTATGTGCTCAGTATTCGTGACATGTTATTTTGTCATATTGAAATTAATATGATTGATATTAAATACCATGTTTAATAAAATGTAAATTATCATACATTTAGTTATATAATAATAAGTGCAAACAGAGAAATGAGAAATTACACTCCATTTATGTATGACTTATCAAAATGTTTAAGTGCATTCTACTGTCATGTGCAACTCATTAGAACAAATTTTTAAAATTAGGCCAAAAAGCATAAAGGGGATTCTGACATGTGCTTTGACATGGGTGAAGCTTGAGGACTCTGTGCTAAGTGACAGGAGTCAGTCACAAGGACAAATGCAGCGTGACTCCATCTATGAGGTTCCCAGTCCAGTCAGACTCATAGACACAGGAATGGTGGTTCCAGAACGGGAAGAAGAGGGCATGGGAGTCGTTGTCTCACGAGGACAGAATCCAGTTTTGCAAGATGGAAAGAGTTCTGGAGACGGATGCTGGCGACGGCTGCAGGGTACTGGGAATGTTTCTTAATGTCACTTAAAAGTGGTCAAGAGGATTGTTACTACATGTATTTTATCACGATAAAAATAATTTTTTGAATTAAAAAAAGATCAATATGCATGTCAATGTGTAGTAGTGCATACTCATTGAACTAAATTTTACATTTGCATTTACTTAAGAAATATCAGTCTCCTGATAATTAGTTCCTTATTTTTCTTTTTTTTCTTAACATGTAATCAGATTCCCAGCTCACTAAAAATTCTCTGAGAAAAATGTCTAACACCTGGTTATTATTCTGTGTTTTAACGGGTGCACTATAATGTATTGCTATTGCCTTACCATTGTCCACTTGATTCACTTCCAGTTTTGCTATATCCGCACACAACAGAGTGTATTTGGATTTTGTGGCCATTCAGCATCCCTCTCTTCTTCCCTAGACTGAAGGTTCCTTCCTGAGACCCCAGGCGCAGGCGATATGGAGCTGGAGAAAGGGTGCCACCAGCCCCAAGCCTCTGGAGCCCAGCTGGAGTGTGGGAGGCTGTAGGTTGGGTGAAGGTCAGGGTACGAACCAGGGTGGGGTGAGGGTGGGGATGGACTCTATCTGGTGGGAGGGCCATGAGGCCCTTGGACCCCATGCCTGCAGTTGTCAGAGGGCAGTAAAAGATGGGCAAGTTGGGACAGGTGTGTGCACTTGGGGGTATTCCAGGCTGAGAACGCTGCTGCAGAGAAGTCCCCACACCAGGGGAAGGGACTAACTGAACATCCTAGCATCTGGAGCTGTGCATGAGAGAGTGTGTCCCCTGTGCAAAGCACACACAGCACTGCCTGGCCTGGAGGGATAGACAGGGAGCCTGGCAGGAGCCGAACCAGCCAGACGACTGGCCCTACAGACATCACGAGCCAAGCCAAGGGCTGTCACTGGGGGGCACTGGGTCAGGTTCCTTGTCACGTCTGTAAAACCTAAGTCAGGATCCTCTGTGGAGACAGGGTTAGGAAGAACGGGATGGGTGTGGAGACTCGAGAGAGTCAGCTCCTAACAGGTGATGACAGGCAGCCAGGCGGGGCAGCGGGGCTGAGGGACAGGAGACATCTGGAGGCCTGGGAGCAGCTTCCCAGAGCACGTGCTGCCTAAAGTCAGCAGGGAGGGGGAGGTGTGCAGGGGACCCTGGAGCTCTGAGATGAATGTCTGGCGGGTCACCTTGGAGGCAGGGGACACTAGGGGACTACATGGTCAAGATCCCGAGTTTTGTTTGAGACAACGGGGGCTTGACATGGAGGGAAATGCCCAGGAGTGAAGAGCACCTCGTGTTGGGGATATCTGTGGCCTTCAGAGCCATCGCCTGAAATGCCCTGGAGTGGAACTCCATGAGGAGGGAGGAGGGAGGGTCCTGGGGTTGGCCACAGGGACTTGTGGCGTATCTGGACCAGATGGCAGTCTGAGAAGAATTTAGTGACTTTGTGCAGCAGAGCTTTGCAGGTCCTTGGGAAAATCTGCCTCAGAAGAGTGGAATCCAGATGGAAAGAGGATGAACTCGAAGAAACAGAGAAAGGTTCATAGAAAATCTCCAAAACTGGTCTGGAAGGACACGAGAGGAGGTGACACAGAGCCAGGACCCAGCATGCACCCTGCCTCAGGTCCCACACCCGAACCTGCAGCACAACACGAGCCCGTGTGGAGGGGGGGCAGGATCGGAGCCACTCTGCTCAGGCCAGCGGCTCCAGCGCAGAAACCCAGAGGTTGGTCCCAGGACGTTACCGAGGCGTCCTAAGCCTTGGCACACACCCTGGCCGATGTGGTCACCCTGCACCAGGCAGCATGAGCAGGTCACAGCAGCCCTTACCCTGTGGGGGCCTGTGGACTGCCTGTAGTGTGGCAAGGCCACTTGGTCTCCAGCAGCAGCTGTCCCTAGGGTGGGGCAGCGTAGGACCCAGCTGCCCTCTGCCTTTGAGATGGAGGTCCCCCAGCATGGTTACAGAGGAATACGGTGAGTAGTGGAAGGAAATTGAATGGGCACCTGAGCGTGCCCGGTGTCCCCGTGAGCAGCCAGGTCCCTCGGAGGCTCCTGGGGTCAGGGCCCCTGGCGCCATGCTGGCTTCCCAGGCGACGCAGCGAATGGTGGTAGCAAAGCACACCACAGCCAAGAAATGGACGTAAACTGTAAATCAAAGGCATAAAATGTATGAATGGAGAGAAAACGCACGTTGGCTGTAAGAAGAGACATCTGTTGGGCTCCATGTAATATAATTAACAACTGGAACCAAGTGGAAGCGAGGGGTGGTGGGAGCTCCTGGGGACAGGCCTGCATTTATCAGATGACCTCATGAGGCTTTGTGAGATGTCGAGGGGGTCACCTGAGACCACCAGGAAGGAGAAGGCGCCTGCCACGGAGGCGGGGCTCAGGGAGGAAGAGGGGCGGGAGGCTCCCCAGGGCAGCCTGTCTCTCCTCCGTCCTGTGCTTCCCTCCCTTGAGATTTCGTAGCCTGTCTCCTCTTCCCAGGGAACACAGCTCGGGCCCGAGGTTCCTTGTCTGCTCATCGAGCGTCTGCTGCTCTGAGCCAGGTTGCCAGGCCCCCCCTTCCATCGGGTCAGACCACATGTGACAGCTGGGGGCAGGGGTGACCCTCAGTCACATGTTTCTCTATATTTAGATGAAAGATCCACTTGGGCAATTTTGCAAGGGTCAGCAGGTGAATGTGATGGGTCCTCGACTCATGCCAGGTCCCAGTGCCCCTGTCACCATCTCAGTGCAGCCCTGAGACCTCCGCCCAGGCTATTGTCCTCAGAGGTGAGAGCTCAGGTCACTGATTCCAAACTGAAAGTGAATTTTGAGCCAAAAGACTAAACATTATACTTAACGCCACGGAGATGAAGTGAGTTTTGAGGGGGGAGAGTGTTTAACTGAAACTGCTGGGTATACTTTTGCAAGTGAATACAGATTCGATTTATGTCTCCCCCAGTTGGATGAACATGTCTGATGGGGCCGGGAGGAAGGGTCTCCCAGGCTCCGGGCCCTCCTCCGCGCCATGCCTGCTGCTGACCTACTTGCTGGTTCAGCCGCTTGTCGTCCTCCGGTCTCCTCGAGGTTCTGTTGTCAGATTGGCATGGACGCCTGTATTCCTGACCTCATTAGTGCCCCTCAAAGGGTGGCCTTGGATGTTAAGACAGAAGTGAGTAGGCACACATTGGAAAGTGACATTGCTTCCATAATCACAGTCTTTCGTATCCATGGCCTGCATGTAATTGCAGGTTGGCAGAGTCACCTGGAGATATTTTGAGTGTCCTTTAGAATCAGCATATTTCCTTGAAATCGCATAGTGCCTGCCTGTCACCTGACTCGGGACCACCCTCTCCTGCCCCCACAAGTTCCAGGCAGGTCGTGTTCAGGTCCTCCCTGCTAGCAAGCTAAACTCTTTCCTGGGTTTACAAAGACACTTTGCTGGAACCTCGAGACCTCTACTTCCTGAGCTCCAGCCTCTGTCCCTGGTGGCAGAAGGGCATCTCCAGCTGGACCCTCCCAAGCATGTGCTTGGTAATGCAAAACCCTGCCCCATCCTCTGCCCTGATGACCTATTAACTAAGTCACAGTTCGGGGACATCCTAGCCTCCATTTTTCCTTTTCACTTCCTGTATTTTATTAGTCAATGCATTTCCACCTGAGCAGTTCCCTCCAGGTAGGGCTTTTCCTCTTTTGTTGTATCCTCACCTTCCTTCATGCTACGTTTCCCCATGAGTAGGATCACCTGTGCCCGTCCCCAGGTTGGGGGTCTGAGAGGCACCCTCAAGCTCGTGCAATTATGAGCATGTCCAGCTTCAGCCTTCTCCACGTTCTGCAAAATTTACTTCCCAAACAACAACCGGCAACAGCACTGGCTCTGCCAGGAGCCCTACCCAATCTCCCAAGTGTTCCTCTTGCCCCTCTTGTCACCCAGAGGTGCCACCTCACACAGCCACCAGGTGTCTGGCTGACATGACGTTCTGATGTGCTGTCTGGCCCATTTTCCGCTGCTGTAATGGGAAACTGAGGCTGGGTCGTTTTTAGAGAATAGATTTATTTGGCTCACAGTTCTGGAGTTGGTACTGGCAGATGGCAGGGGCCTTACCACCACCCTGTGGAAGGAGGCAGAAGTGAGGGGCAGGAGAGAGTGACAGGGAGTGAACAAGAGAGGGCCCAGTTTGTTTTTGTAACAAATCCATCCCCTCAATGCCCAGCCCCATTAACCAACAGCGTGAGTCTGCTCAGAGGGCAGACCCCATGACTCCACTACCTCTTACCAGAACCCCTCCAGCAAGGGGCCCTGAGGACTAGGCCCCTGAGGCATGAACTCCAGGGGACATGTTCAAAGTACAGCACCTGAGACAGCTTTCTTTAAGAGCTTTGAGTGTCACCTGCAAAAAAAGTGGCATCTCCTCCTGGACCCATGCCCTGCCCCGTGGCATCCTGTCCCATCCTCCTGCACGCTGAACCACACAAGGCTTGGCCTCTTCCCCATGGCCTCCCAGGTCTGGAAGGTCCTCACCACCTTGCCCACTGCCTGGTTAACTCCAAGTCGTCACTCACAGCGCTCTGAGGCCACCGGGGCCCACCGCCCCTGTGAAGGAGATGGCCTGGCCCAGGCCTCAACCTTTCCACCTGCTCCTGTGCATGGCGCGGTCTCTGGCGCCATGACTGCTCCAGGGTGGCCGTCTCTGCAGGGTGAGCTCTGAATGCATGCAGGAGCTGTGGTGTTCCAGACTCGGGCCTCCAGGTGCCTTCCCAGGGGACGGCCACACTGGGTTGTTGCTCCAATGCTCCAGCTCCTCTTGCACAGCTCTCCCACCTGTGTCCTGAGCGACAGCACAGAGTGGTCGTTCCTCTTGCCTGTCCCCCTCAGTGCTCACCGTGGCCTTGACCTCGTCTTCCACCTGTTCCTGGAGTGGTCTCGAAGGCACATCTCAGTCCCAGGCTCCTCCTCCAAGGCCCACATCTGTTTCGCCAGCTTGCCTGCTTGGAGTCCTCCTTGCTGTCTACAAGTGACCGTGCCTCACCCCTGAACTGTCCCTCCCGCAGGCCCCCTTTCTCAGAGAGCGGAGCCACCATCTGTTCGGGGAGCAGGAGAAACAGGACTCATTCTGCACTCCTTTCTCCAAGTCCCCTCGCCTGTCTCCAACCCGTCACCAACTGGGGAAGAAGTCACCCCTCCTCTGTTCATCCAGTGGATATTTATTATACACCAGTTATGGGCTGAGCCCTTCTCTGGGCCTTAAGAATTTGGTGGCGATTGACACAAGCTCACGGCAGCCAAACGGCTGTGTAAAATGAACAAATGCATCGAAGAACACTGGTTCATCTTCACGGGCTTCTCCTTTGCTGCTAGGGTCTCTTTCTGAGGAAGGAAAACCCATCCTTTAAGACTCAGAGAATTAACAGGAGTATTTCGGCAGGACGAGCACCTTCAGCACGCTCAGTACAGCGTTCGGTGCGCTAAACCCCAGTGGCCGCTGGTCGCCAGCACGCGCCTTCCCTCGAGTCATTCTCTCTGGGAAGCATTCCGTCTCTCAGCTTCCGTGTTCCTGTGATTCCTGGTCTGTGGACCTTTGTGTAGAGCACACGTGCATCCAGAAGTGTTGGCAGAAACCTGCCCTCTGTCCCCGTGCTGGACCGGGCAGGCTAGTTTTATGGTCTTACTCTGTCTTTCCCAGCACACGGAGAATGTTCTAGGATCTCCTGAGTCCATGGCATTAGCCAACAAAACACTACAGCTTGAACATGTGAGTAGCAGGTCCTCTCAGGTGGGGTGGGAAGAGACAGGGATGGGCTCCACCCCGGTATGGACTCAAGGTTCCAATCCTTGTCCAGTGGCCGTGATTCACCTCCTGTTAAGGAGAGCAATGGCCAACACGCGGAAGTGATAGACGTTCACACAAAAATCTCTATCTCTGTAATATCTCCCAGGGAGATAATGAAGTTTTTGCCTCTCTGTGAACTCAGTCCTTTGTAATTATATAAAGAATTAAATTATTGGTTTATCTAAAACGCGGGTTTTCCCAATGGTATCCCTTCTTCGGTTAGTGACAATCCTTCTAAGGGAATCCCTCTCTGTGTAGGACAAGGGTAGCTGTGAAATCCATGCACACCATTGCTTCACCATCTCTCCCTCTCAGTCAACGGAGACCCAGTGAGCAGACCTGGGCTTGGGCTGAGGCGCCGGTCGCTGGCAGAGCAGCCCTCCTTGGCCTGCGGGCGCCATGGAGACCTACGCGCCATCTTGAGCCCACTTGCATCCCTGCTGCCCGCGCCAGTTTGAACGGCTCACTCTTGCTTCCCAATGAGTTCTGACTGCACGCCATCAGCCATATGACAGGGTCTAACAAATATCAGCACTCTGCCAGGTTCAATAAACACCCTTTTCAGGGTAATGGTCCTTAATGAGGACACCAGCCATCAGCGAGGTTGGAACACACTATAATTATGACTGGGCAAAGATGTGTGCAAAAAGACCCGCAAGACTAAGGAGTGGAGCCACGGGGGGAGGGGGCTGGTAAAGCAAACCGCCTGAGCCCTAAACTTTGTGCCGGTAGAGGATAAAAACATAACTCGAGTTTTAAGAATTATTTCCAAAACAATGTCAACAATTTATCTAGGGATATTGGGGTTAAATAGTCACTCATGTAATCCGTGCCCCATTTTATGTATCTATAATTAATTCGATGAGAAAATCGGAAACCAGCTTGATGGAGCGGTTGGCTAAATTGGATCTATTACATGGAGCAAGAATACCTTCCATCAAAATAATCCTTTAGGGTCTGCTGCGAGTGTCATGGATGCTTCCATCATAGTGGCTGAGACAGCCTTTGCCCCCAAGGAGCTCAATATCTTATGGCTGTGTTTGTGCAGAGCTCATCTCCCCAATTACAAGGCCGAAATTCTAGACGTCGCCTTGGACATAAGGGGAGGCGCTCCCCCCACCGTGGAGGGTGCCGACTTTGCTCTGGGTGGGAGAGGTGGGCGTGGCTCCTTGGGGACTTGCATTTCATTTATGCAGCGAGCACTAATTTGTTGAGTGCGTGCTCTGCTCAGGTGCTGTGCTGGCCTGAGGGTGCACAGGTGAGGGCCACAGAGTGCTGCCCGCACCACCACTGTGTGGAACGCGGGGCCTTAGAGCCAGGGCCAGGGCCTGGGGAGGGTTTTGACAGGCGCGGGCGGGTGGGAGGAAAGGGCTCTACAGCTGACACAGTGAGAGTAGCTGGAGCAACAACGGCACCGGCAGGTAGGGGACCTGTCAGGGGACAGGAAAGGACTTTACTGAGCACCTATTGTGCGTCCCCAGCACCGTGCCATGGGCTTTAGGTACTGTACCTGCCAAGTGCTCACGGCAACCCCAGAGGGATGGGATGGCTTTTGTCACAATTCTATGGAGGGAATTCAAGACCTTCCATTCATGTGGCTTTCAGTCGGGGTGAAGCTCAGAGGAAGAGTGCTCATCCGCATGAGAGGCCCTGGGTTCCATCCCCAACGCCACACACTGACACACCTACAGAAAACACAAACGGAAATCCCCCTACTAAAGAGCTGGTAGGCGATTCATCTGCAGGTCTTCTGGTTGGGATTAATCACGCAGCCCTTCTCTCTCTCTTCTTTTTTAATTTGCCTAGAATATGGAATATTCTAGAAAATATGATGAAGGACAACCAGGGGGAGAGATCCGAGGCCATGCCGTAGAGGCTCTTTTGTGCCAGCTAAGGTTGGCCAGGAAGAGGAGTCAGGTTGCCTACATGGTGGCCATGGGTGGGGAGTGGCTGGGAGTGGAGGTCGCGAGGGAGGCCAGAGGGCTGCCCCTATGTAGATGCTTCAGTGGCAGGGTTGGGATGTGCAGTGAGGCAAGGAGGACAGGGGAGAGGCCTCGATTCTCTTCCAGAGTGCTGTAGCCAGCTGCCTTGGGTTGTCCGTTGGTTCCCCAGGGAGACGAGTGCTCTCCTCCCTACCTGCCGTCAAATAGGTTAATAGGCTGTTTCTAATTCCAACCCAAGTAGAGAGGCAAAATTAAATGAAAACTGGAAAACAGAATCTGTGGCCTTCACAGCAGACAAGATGAATCCAATTTTGGAGGTGAGTTGAAATCACGGACAACTTTCAAGGCCCTCAAAATTGCAATTGAAAACTTCTATGAAATCTCCCGGGACCCACAAGGTGCCCAGGCAAGTCGGAGCCCCTGGAGCACCAGAGTTTTAGCTTGACAGTGAGCCTCCCCTGTGTATGCACCCAAGGAGGTTGGCCCTTGGGATCAGCTGAGACTGAACCACAATTCCTCTGGACCCTGTGCCCAGAACTGCAGTCCTCAGATAGGGAGGGCCATGGCCAGTTCCTGCTCCTGAGTCTGGACTCTCCCAGTAAAATATCAGGCTGGCGGCCCTGGGCCTCCTTCCAATATAGTGTGTGCTCAGGCGATGGCAACTGATTTTAATATTCATCAAAGCCAAACACGATTAGGAAAACAGATCTGACACAGGATCCAGCAAGTAATATATTCTAAACTCAAGCGGAAACCCCAGGCAAGTCCTGGGTTGGATATCAAGTGAAAGTGAAACACAGAATCGTCCCACAGCTGGAGAGCTGCCGGGTTTAGGCTGCACAACTGGCCCTGATGAAATTGCCTTTTTCTGGACACAGGCCAGTGACTCAGTACTTTGCCTGGACATAGTACAATTGTCTGATCCAGGTAGTTTTAAGAGGCAGACGTTCTTAATCAGCGTGAATGTTAACGATAGAGGGTTGTAAAAGAAAACAAAAGAGCATGCTGGTTACGGCAGGTTGGCCAAAGAGGGCCCCTGATACAGGGGAGAGCTGCAGGCCTGTCCCCACAACACGGTCCCTGCTAAATGACAGCCGACATCCAGTAAAGGTGAGAAAGGGAGTCTCCCCCTCTACAGGCCAACTCGAGGCCGAAATCAGCATACTTCCTGGAATGTGCATCACTGTTTCTGAAAACAAGAAACATCACCTTTTAAGGGAAGCTTAGCAAGGTATCTCACAAGAAATCACTCTTATCAACGATGCTATCAAATCTCAAATCCATTGATTTTTATGAGCCATTTTCCATTGATGATATATAAGTTTTTATTTTTGCCTTTTACTTTGACTTCTGGGGGTGATTTTAGCTACAGCAGCACCAGAGAGAAAGTCTTGCTAATCCTCATTGTTGTTTTCAACATCACACAGGTTATGATTATTTCTCTCTGCATTAAAGAGCAAAATAAGTATCAGCCAAAAAATAAATTAATATAAACAGAAAGAAGTACATCATTGTGTTCTAATCTGCTGGAGAAATCACATGGTGCCGGGAAAATATTTAAATAATTTAAGGAAAAATAGATTTAATTATTAAGATTTCTAAAAAAGACAGCCATGTGCTTAGTACGGCACCTAAAAAATGGAGATTGATTCTCTCTGCGGCAGACACCCGATCCCAAACACGAGGAGCAATTAAAAGACGGTGGTCTTTTGTAAATTACTCCCAGAAGAAATCTTGGAAATCTTTCATTTTAGTCATTTCGGTCCAATGAACCATAAAGCCATTATGAAGGAACAAAAATACCAGGGAGAAAATTGAAATACAACAGTAATTAACAATATGAATATATCAAAATAAAAATGAATCGGAGAAGATAACGGTCATCACACATGCAGCACAAAAGCAAAAACATGAAAACATTCTCAAAATCAGATCCTCAAGTCAAAGTCCCTGGAAGAAAACAGACCAAGTCTGACTGGCACTGGTCCCCTGGGAAACTGAAGGGGGCTGGCATTTGTCAAAATGTCTGGTGAAGGTGTCTTCAAGGCTCGCTTTGCGTATTTTTGGACATTCTTGTTATTTTTCCTAATGGCACCAAGGTACATCTATCTCTCTGCCTGCTGTGGAATCATAGTGAACAATCCCCACCTAAGATTTCTACCTTTCGTTTCCATTCACTTAATGCCAACAAAGAAGAATCAAGAAAAACCCTGGGAAAGGAGCCCCTATCACAAACACAGATTTCCCTGTGGGTTCTCTAATACTTTACAGACAAATGTTAAAGATTTATTGCACATGAACATCAAACATGGTTTTACTACAGTTCTCATTTGGATCAAATTGACACATTTTACATTCATTTTAGCCTAATGAGATTCTTTCACTACACATTATATTCCGAGTGACCCCGTACATTAAATTTGTGGCATGGAACAAACCCACTGATATAACAAAGCCCTATTCTTACTGGTTTCTTAATTTACAAAAGAGAGAAAACAGTTTAGCAAAATCATAAATCTTGAACAAATGAATGTATTAATCGGTACTCAACAGAGAATACAAACTATGTAGACGGGCCGTGTTCTGCATGAGGTTGAGACGCAGCTAAACTCTCCTTGACTTGGATTATAATCTGAATATTCAACAGTTCAGGCATATTTCATAATTCAAACTGAGGGACTGGGTGAAAACAAAGTTGCAGTCTTAACAGGAATAGAAAATTAGATTTGCAATTCATTTTAAATGGTTGCTAACAGGCTGCCACGATCCAGTATTTATTCTTTGGCGCAATTACTTATTCTCTAAAGTCAGTCTTAGGAAACGAACGTTCTTGTTGCTCAGTCCTGACGCGAAGGCGTGCGTGGACTTCTGTGGTGAGTGGCTCTGATCCTGTTCCCGAAAACGGGAGGAGGTGACCTTGAAAGGAGGTGAAAGGAAATGTTAATTAAAATTATTAGTGCTGTTTGAGGCGCTTATCTTGTTTACTGCTAAGGTGTTGCTCCCTTCTGCATAATTAGGGGTAATTTTACTTACTTTCAAGTCTGTAATTTTAAATATCACAAAGTTTTATCTTCCAGCATGAAGTAATTCATTATCGGTTTGTATGTAACTGCTTGATGTTTTAATCAATACGTGCAACTTCCACAAGTCTGCTATAATTTATCTAGAGGTTTTGTGTATTTTTTGTAGTGGCAGATTGTGAGTGGCACATGAAATAAAATCTTTTTTTTTTTTTTTAATTTTTGCTGGAATTTCAACATTATTCTAGGTTTTTGATGTGGGGGAAAGATTTATATTGATCTGTTCTTTTATGTTTCTTTTTGTATAAGATTTTGTAGGCCAGCAATATGGGCAAAATAAACTTCTCTGAAGTCTACTGCATTTGGAAACAAAGTATTCCTGTCACTTAATCCAAATAAAAACAAAGTATATTTTTACAGGCCCCAAAAGAAATAAACATCATTTTCCCCTAGCACTGGGGATTGGACCCAGAGGCACTCTACCCCTGAGTTATATTCCCAGACTTCTTATTTTTTTTTTATTTTTGAGGCAGGGTCTCACTGAGTCACTGAGGCTGGCCTTGAACATGCAATCCTCCTGCCTCAACCTCCCCATTCACTGGGATCACAGGAGTATGCCACTAAATTTATGGCCAATAAATGTGCCTTATATGTTATTGATGTATTTTAAATCTAAATGGCCTATTTTTTTTTTTTTTACCATTGCTAAAAATGTGCATTCCAACTTAATTTCATATTAAAATTAAGAAGGTCTCAATGTTGTGGACGTATCCAAATGATGTAGTCAAGGTTTCTATCCACAATAATGATACTTTAAAAGTAAATCTTTCTAAATTTTTCTTCAAAATCTTTTTTAAAAGTTTTTCTGAGTGAAAAGCAAAGTAAAGTGTAGACTTGATTTTTTTTCCCTCATTTATAGTGATTGTGATTTTTTTCTCTCTAATAAGTTGATAAAAGACTATTAAGGCTATTTTTTCTCAGCATAGGTCTATAAAACTAGTGAGGAGGTTAAGGCATGTGACTGTTACATAATCTAAGTTGAACTCTGATAGCAAAAGGTCTAGCCCTAATATCAAAGAGCATCTTCCCGTAATTCTTTATGCTTTAGCTCAGGATCTACCTGGAGATTTTACTGCTTGGAAACCATCTGAGGATCCATAAAGTGGCACTTTGAGGAGTGTGACCGAAGTTCCTGAGAGTATTTGCCCCTCATCTGTTTAGAACAGTCTGCTGGTGAAACTCATCGTGGAATGTTCCAGAACAGATTAAACTCTGATATTCACCTATGCTGCAGGGAACCCGGGGAGATTGCTGCTCTAGGCTGAGGAGGACCCAGGAGCTCCCGCCCTCAGCCAGAGCCGTCTACTGGTTATCCCCAAGCAGCTGAACAGTCCCTGGAGGCCAGAGTCAATGACCCTCCTGCAGAACTTCCCAAACCTGGCCAAGATCTTCAACATGGTGCTCCCATCCCACTGTCCAGTACCTAGGAAGCTCCCAGCACCCCAAGCTGCCCCTTCAGAGAGGCCCTTCCAGAGGTCACATGGGGTCCTAACAAAGGGTGTGAAAATAATGCAGCCAGGGAGGCGGGGACCATGCACCCCAAGACCTGGCCTTTGTGGGTGCTCTGGAAACCTCACTCACTTTTTCTCAGCGTTTCTCTCAGGATCAACCCCAAGGGGTCCCTAACTAGATGCCAGCTAGTGTCCTCCCATGGTCCTCTCTCCACTGCAGGTACAAAGACCTTTCTTTCAAATGTCACTCTGCACATGTTGTACCAATGCTGAGACCCACCTGGCTCGGGTCCTCCCCCAGCGAGTGCCCGCACCTGCCCGGCGCACTCCCCTTCATCTGGCCTTGCAGCCCTGAGGCACCTGGTGCCCCTCACAGCAGCCCCTTGCCTATGCTGCTCAGGTTCCTCAAACAAGTCAAGTTCTCCCACTGCCCTCCTGCCTCGCGGACCACTCTGCCCTGGCCATTTGAGTCTGCAGAGAGGCCCCTGAGTCCTGAGCAGCGCTTGTGGTCTACCTCATGTTCCCTGGTCATCCCGACATTCAGGTCTAAGTGACTTTGTGGACCAATTCTGTCATCAGCGTGCATCTCCAGGCTTTCCCACCCACTCAGTCTGCCCCAAGGGGGGCTCGGCTGTCTTGTGCTCCCGCATCACAAACACTAGCAGTGCGCAGGGAGGGTTCTCTGGCTCTGCAGACTTCAGTAGGACCATCCAGCGTGCAGGAGGCATCTGGGCAAAGCTTGCAGCTGCCCTGGGGAGCTGGGCCCTGGCCAGATCCAGCTGTTCCTTCTCGAACAGCTCTTTATCTTCCCTTCTTCCAAGGTCCTTTCCTCTCTGCCCATTGGAGCCGGCAAGGCTCCGCTCTCCTAAGAAGCGTCCGGCACTTCCCAGCTACCTCCTCTGAGGTCCTCACTTGCACCTTTGCTCAGCCATGGTACAGCTGGCCTGTGTCACTGTGCCCATGCCTGTGCCTGTCGCTCTTCCTGTTGTGGGTGAGCTCTGTCCACCCAGGCCTTGAGGCACAGTAGGAGCCAGGACATCTTGCACAGAATGGCCTTGAGGGGAAGAGGAGGGCGGTCCTGACTGGCCGTGGGGAGGGCCTGAACCTGGCCTGCTGTCCAGGTGCGGCACCTGAGCTCCCCTCTGCAGCTGTCCCACACCCCGCGAGGGCGCACCCCGCTGTCTTTCCACGAGCCTTCCCACGTTTGCTAATATCTTCCGCCTTTGTGATGAAGGGGACCACACTCCACTCACTGCTTCGTGTGACGCCCCCTCTCCTGTTCCCACACAGAAGCCTCTGCTCATTCCCCACTGCATGAGCGAACTTGCTGCATGAAGTTGGGTTCTGGTTTGTGCACTGCCTGTCCTGCCAATCCCAGCCTCATCACCCAATGCTCTTCTTAGACCGTGGTCATTGTATGGAAGCCGTAGGGGATTCCTGGTCTGAAAAACCAGTAGCTGTATTTGTGAACAAACAGGGTCCTGCTTTTGGTTTGGGAGACGGGGGAATTTCAAGGATTCTAGCCAAGGTAAGCAATGATGGGAGTGTTCACAAGAACAGGGAGATCCTCTCCTACTTCACAGAGAGGCAGTTGGACTGGGAGAGGGGAGGGGCTTGCCCCAGGCCACCCTGCTGAAGGGTCAGAACCACATCTGTGTGACTTCCACCATGCGCCCTTGGTGCAGAACAGGCCCTGGCCTGTCAATTCCAGGGACACAGGGCAATGCCAGAGGACATGTTCTCAGAAAGAAAAGGCAAAAAAAGCCACTTGGTTCTGGGCAGCTTTATCTTTTCACTTTTCTAAGCCTCTTGTAGATTGAACGCTCATTTAGGCAGTGGCAAGAAAGCCCAGCTAGCTTAAAACCAAGTTCATTTTTGAATCTGTGGTATGTTTGCTCAGAGCCAAAGGCCAAGGGGATTTATATGGTTGTTGGAAGTATTTTCCCTGAGGAGTTAAAAAATATTCTGCAATAGCCCGTTTTTTAATAAACTCTGAGATTGATTTGCTTCCGACTTGCTCCTGCTTATCTTACTGGTTCACTGTTAATAGTCCCCAGGGAACCGAGAGAGAGTGGAGAACAGCGGTAGATGTAGGAGGCAGAGGGGAAGTTTCAGAAGAGACAATGATGACCCAGCCCTTAAGACACTGAAAACATTTCTGAGAAGTTAGACTCTGTGACCTGGCCCTGTTCAACTTCCCCTTCCTCGCCCCTCCCAGTCCTCTCTGCTGCCATCCACCACAGTCATGGGACTCACCGAGAGCAAGGCAGAAAAATCACCTTCCTACAGGAAAACCGCTTCCTCTTCTCACCAGTGATGAGCTGCCAGTGGGGTCTTTGAGAGCAATGGTGGCCTTCTCAATGACCGCGCATGGCCCAGAGGCGTCTTTGTGTATGTGAAGGACGAAGCTCTTGGAAGGAGATTAAAAAGAGCTTGGATACTCCAGCTGGAAGGGAGCCTTGAAGTCACCCAAGAACAATGTCCTCATTCTTCAGATGGAACTCTGAGGAGGGACTTACCAAGATGCAGGCCAAAACCCTGACTCCGTGCTCTTCACAGATGTACCCACGGATTTCCCAAGAAGTCCCATCTGCCCCATGGTGTTGAACTCCTTTCTATTTCAGGACTCCCAGGCCTACTGAGCCAACCTTGACTTCCCCACAGAACAGGAGACTGTTAGGTCACCTGCCAGCCGTCTCCCCATTATGTCTACAAGGATGTACAATTCAATCTGTCCCGGGCAGAAATCCTGACTTTTTAGTCTCTCCCCACAAAGATTTTTCTCTTTTTTCGCCCACTCCCCTTTGGTAAACGGCACACCCTTTATTCTGTTGCTCAGGCTTAAAACTCGTGAGGCACCTATGGCATCTCCGTTAGTCCAACAGCAAATCCCGTGTTCACGCTATGCACACCTCAATGTCTGCTCCAGCCTCCCCCATTTTCCTCTGGACTTCTACGGAGCTTCTGAAACACTCTGCCTCCGCTCTTGACATCTTGCTGTACCCAGGCCAGAGCAATCTTTCTGTGGCACAAAGCCTGTGATACAGGCTCCAGCTCATGAACCTGCGTTCCAGGAATGAAGCTGGTGGACTCCTGCTCCTCCCCTTGCTCACCTGCTGCCCCCGACCCCCTCTCTGTCCTTCACACGTGCTGAGTTCTCTTCCTGAGTTCCAGCATTCTGCTGGTGTTCCTCGAGCTCACAGAACTTCTCTCTGGATCTCGTTCCCCCTTCCATTCATGTCTTAGGCAAACGGCATCTCCCAAGGGTCCCATGACTCCTCCCCTCAAGGTCACTGTAGCTACTCACAGTCACCAAGGTACGAAAGCATCTTGAATTTCCATCAGGGCAACGAGAAAGAAAGAGTGGCACCTGCACCCAACAGGATGCCATTCGGTCTGAAACAACAATGGCATCCTGGCATGTGGAGGACATGCCAAGTGAAATAAGCCAGGGTGGACAGACCAGACCTCCTGATCCAACCCACATGTGGAACCTGGAAGAGCAGATCTCATAGGAGCTGTGAGTTGCACAGAGGCTCCCAGAGGACAGGGAGGGTGGGGAGACGGTGGTCGGAGGGGCAGTGCCACAGTGGAGTGAGTCCTGGTACTCCTTGTGTGGCAAGGTGACTAAAGCTGATGATAATGCATTGCCCATTTCCAGTAGCTAGAAGAGATGGCTGTAAATGCCAGAAGAAATGTAATTGTTTACGGTGGCCTGCGAAGACAAAGCAAAAGTAAAAACAAAACCTATGGATTTGCTAATGACCTGGCCAGGACCCACTGTCTAAGGTGTGTTGAAACTTCACATTGTCCTGCACAAATGTGCAGCATTGCTAGGAGTCAATAGAAGGATCATT
Organism: Sciurus carolinensis; assembly: GCF_902686445.1. Lineage (NCBI taxonomy): Eukaryota > Metazoa > Chordata > Mammalia > Rodentia > Sciuridae > Sciurus > Sciurus carolinensis. The sequence goes on along the minus strand of NC_062217.1, from coordinate 173,009,388 downwards.
GTGGAGGCCAGCCTAGCTTGGGGCTGAGTGTGGACCAGGGGCAGAGCACTTGCTTAGTGTGCTTGGGCCCTGGGTTCCATTCCCAGCTCTGAAAGCAGAATCTACCACATGAAACTGACTTTACAAAAAGAAGCTGCTCCACCTCTACCAACCAACAGGAGGACAAGGGGGTGAGGGGACCCCGCTCTGCCACCAGCCTTCCTAGGGCCGGGCTCAATAGATGCACATGGAGTCAACTTCAAAAGGGAGAAAACGCGACAAGGCATTCATAATCCACGGAACCGTACGCTTAAAAATGATCCAAATGCTAAACTGTGTGCTGTGTGTGTTGTACCACAGTTTAAGGTACGTACAGTTCCGAGACTGAGGTTAGAAGGAGGAGAACAGTGTCCTAGTCACCTCTGCATGGCCTCCAGGAACTCTGATGGTCCCTGCTGCTGTCCTCCACCGCGGGATGTTTTCCAATGGAGGAAACCAGTGGACAGACACAAAGACGTCATGTTGGATGCACAGACACACAACTCACGCAGTCACTTACTCCAGACCACTTTGATACCGTTGAGGAGTGTGCTTAGATTTAATTAACTAAAACCAAACGCAGACAATGAGATGGCAGGGGCGGCGCACACAGGCAGCTTGACACACCACAGCCTCTGCTCACGCATCTTAGCGGAGCCAGAAAAGGAGAAAAAAATGTCCTGCCGACTGGACACATAATAAGGGGTAAATGCTCTGCCCGCAGCTAAGGCTGAGGCAGCCAGGGCCACCCAGGCCGCCCCTCCTCCCGCCATCTGCTCCCTGCATCTCCACCCCAAGTGTCTATAGGTGCCTTTGGAAAAGGGGGAGTTCAGAGCTCTTCAGTCATCTTAATCTGTTTTTCACATATTTGAATACATTGAGAGACGTGCACATTACAACGTAGAGAGTTTCTCGTGTCCCATGGGTATGAGATTAAACTCGGCAGTTGGTCCAGGTACCTAGCAGCAAAGAGGAGCCTTTCCCGAGGAAATCCTTCCTGGTCACAGCAGTTTCCCCATTTAGGAACCCTGAGTGCAGACTTGAAAGAGCAAACAGAAGATGAACAAAGTTCCAGGTGACAGAGAAACCTGGACAATTGTCGAGTTTCATAAGAAGCAGGCTTAGGAATCCCTCCCCTCCAGCCTCGCCCCTGCGCCCTAACAGGAGCTGGCAGCTCGAGAGCCGGGGCTCATGGCCAGTGCAGACTCTTTCCAAACGAGGTGAAAGTCGGGACATCTATTCAGAAGTCTGGTAGGGAAGGTGTAGGGGTCCACACTGCCTATGCCTCTGAAGCGCCTGCGCCTGGCCCCAGCCCTGCCTGAGAACTCTCGGTATTGCAGAAGCTGTTGAGCAACCATAAAGGGAGTGCTGGACTTTGAGGCAGAGGGACTCACCGCTCAGTGTCCTCAGAATGCCGGAATGTTCACTGTTCCCTGAGATCCATGCTGAGACAGTCTGAGTTTTCGTCACGGTGTTATCATTCATTTTTTTCCTTCCTTGCTCTTTTTACAGTGAGTGTAAAGGTAGGTATCCTGTGCTCTGGTAATTTCCATGTGTTCTTTGTCTCTACTGCTTTAGGGAGGCAACCCAGGTGGGTGTTTTGTTTGGTTTTTATGTGTTTTTGTTTTTGTTTTTAACTAGCTCTTGAAATACTACTTGAAATGTCAAGACTTTTGTATGCAAATGCCAACAGTACCGGGGACTGTTTGCTGGTGAGGGTCTGAGCTTCCTCTGCTGCTTTGCAGACTGGGCTAATGAAGGGTCTCTTCATTTAGGAGGAGACTGCTGCAGAAGGCAAGAGAAGGGTTAAGATCAAAGGGCAGATGCACTCATTTAGAGCATATTTTCATGGGCTGAAACAGCCTCACATGATCTGTGACATTTGGCCACAATGGAGAGAATTTGGAGAGCGAGTGAGGTCAGGTGGGCGTCTTGGGAGAAAAACACAGAGAAATACTATAAAATATGTGCAGTTAAGCGGAAAAATCAGCATCTGCCAGCTTTTTGTTTTCTTTCTTGTTTTTTGATTTCATAGGAAATCGTGTGCACACACACGTGTGTGTGTGTGTGTGTGTGTGTGTGTGTGTGTGTGTGTGATTTCAGCTTTGGAAATGAGAGAGGAGGAAGAAAATAAGCAGGAGCCACACAGAAGGGGAGTTGAGGGAATAGTTCATTTAAGCCAAGCTCTCTTCTCAGCCTGCAAGCACCAGCCGCACAAGCTGTCCTCCCAAGGCGAAAAGTTTTTGTTTCTTTGAGTTCATGTTCTAAAGAAGAGGGTCAGCGTGCCTGTGCATGGGGGTGTCTCCCTCTCACACACCTGGCATCCTGTGCAGAGGCCCCAGGACACAACCCTTAAAAACCAACAAGACCCCCAAGTCAGGTGCATGCACACCACTAGCTGGCTCCTCAGAAGCCCTTCCACTTTGGGATTGAGTGGAAATAGATATTTAAAAAAGCACACAGTAAAATACATGATGGGAAGAGGATGTAAGTACAGAACCCAGGTACATGAGATTTCCCCTTGTTTTGACCTTTGTTTTCCTGATGAGACGACCGTGCTGCAGCTTGTGTTCTTGTCTGAGGTGACAACATCTGTGGTCCCCAGCCTGCTTGGAGTTTGCTCCCATTTCAGCCCGGGCTCCTTGGCAGCACGCCTGAGATGGAGTGGGTGGCTGCAGCTTTACTAGGGAGCAACTCCCACCGGAAGTAGGGGAGGAAGTAGGGCTGAGGAGGGCAGAAGGGAGGGTGGGCAGCAGGTTGGAGGAGCCTCAGCCATGCCCTGGGAAGATCTGGGCCCGTCCTCAGGGAATCTGGGAGGATGGGGAGGGCCTGGCGCACTTTCCCTATCCCCAGGCGGGGCTCAGACCCACCTCTTCACACCCAGCCCGGGTGCTCTGTTCTTGGAGAAAGTGTCAGGGGAGGCAGGTGGTCATCGCCAGCTGCTCTGTTCCAGAGCCTGTGTCCTTGGCTAGCTCACCTGCTGGCCTGGGTGACCCAGATCCCTGTCCTTGAGGGGACTCCTGGTTTCGTGCCTTCCTCCAGCAGGGTTTCTCTACTCCTCCATTCGCCCTCACAGGTGGGCAAGGGAGCTGAGCCTCCTTGTTCTGTCTCAGTAACATGACCTCCTGGTAGGGTGGGTTCTTCTGCCTGGACAGTGGCCATCTGCCTGCCTGAGAGTTTCTAGGCCATGGCCACAGCTTAGGGCTCAAGGGACTCTTCCTGTGTTTCTTCAGGAAGTTATGCCTCCTGCAGGGTTCACGGTCCTAACTGCAGAACATAGAGAGGGAACAGGAAGCATATTGTATCCCAGCGGGTCCCTGCAGGGGATGGCCACAGCTCTCCTCTTCCACCCCGTGCTCACCTGGTACATGGGTTCCTCCTCCAGGGACCCAGCATCTTGCAGGCACCTTCCTCTCCTGCGGGAGGTGCCCCATCCCCACAGAGCATCGTCTGCAGGGGCGCCTCCACGGACCCTCATTCCAACCTGCATCAGGCTGGCAGCCTCGGGTGCGCAGGGCTGAGTGCGCCTGGCTGCCCACTCTGTTCTGGAAGGATGTGATCTGGTCCCGGTCTCATTCTGCTACCGCCTCCCCGGCATTCCTCTACCTACCATCTGAGTTTGGGCTTCTTGGATGCAAACTCTGAAACGGATTTTGATGAGCCTGGCATTCATTAGAGATCAATGCATTTGGGAAGGGGAGGAGCCTGGACGGGCTTAGGGAGCAGTCAAGCTGGGACACAGCCCCAAATCACTTCACCAGCCCACCCAGAGCTGTGGAACGGTACCTGGCTCAGGCTGAAAGGCCAGGGTTACTGGGGGGAACCTTGATTAGGAGGAGTTTTTCCTTGGGTGAGGTGGCTCTCAGCAAGTGAGGCAGATTCTGGAGAAACCTTCATTGACTTCCTGGAGGGAGGGAACAGGATGTCACTCTGTGTCTATCACCACTGGTCAGGTGATTGGATGGGGAGAGATTTCGTGGGGCAAGATCTTCAAATGTGCATGGTGCTCTGTGCCCACCTTGCTAGGTATTAGATTTAGGACACCAATGTGTGTGAGGGGTAGGATAGGTGTGTGTGTATGTGTGTGTGTGTGTGTGTGTGTGTCCCCTTGGGCAAGGGATAATTTGTTCTGATAGTTGCCTCTCTAGAATTTTCTGCAAGAACATATTCTTGCTGCAGAAATATACCGATCTTCAAGCTGTGAGTTGCAAATGGATTTAGAGGCATTTGACTAGAGTTATTGAGAGTTAAGTAGGGTTTCTTTGCCAGATTCTTCCTTATCTAGGCCTCTTGGATTTGGAAGATTTTGAGAAACACTTCAATCTTCTCTAAGTGGGTAAACTACGGTAGGTAGAAGGAAAGGCCTGTTCAGCCATTGACTGCCTCTCATCTGCACCAAGAAGCCCAGGTGTTCCTTGGATTTAATTCACTTAACATTTACCCTTAGCCGATGATCTTGACTTCCTTTCTCTTCAGAGTGAAAAAAAGTTTGAGCACTTAGTGTGTTTTTACGATATGATATTTTATCTTCACTCTCAATAGAAGTTGTGGGAACTATATTCCTTTTTGCCTTTGTTGGTAGGAAGCTCAAGGCTTTTATCAGAAGCAAGAGGAAGAGATGGAGAAGTTCACTTTGTGTGACCTCAAAGGGCTCCCAGGAGACCAGGGGAGGAGGCAGGAGGGAGTGTGGGCTGCCTGAATCCCACGCTTCTACTGGCAGGTATGCTGGTCCTGCGGTGTGGGTCACTGCTGTGGGGACACTAACTGCTTTCCTCTGCAGGGTGGGAGAGGCAGAACCATTGGTTCCAGGGTGTCGGTACCTGTCTAATGAATCGTCTCTGCTGCTGTGGTGTGAGTGGGGAAGGCTGTGAGCATTCAGTGGTCTGTGCCCAGCAGGGTGAGCTGGCTCTGAAAGGTCAGGGGAAGAGGAGACCTGGGAGTGTCATGGGGGCCAGGCTCAGCTCCTCTTCCTAGAGGGCACTGGTGGCCAGGGGGCCTGGGCAGCCCCTCCTGTCCTGGGTAGGATTCCCTGACCTGAATTTCGGCTCCGTCTGCTGGGGTGGCCATAGTAGAGGCCACAGGCAGTGGCTTCAACAACAGGAATCTGTGTTCTCAGGCATGGGCCTCTCTCCTGAGGACGCAGATGGCCATCTGCCCATGTGTCCCCATGGTCTTCCCTCCATCTGTGTAACAGAGACCTTCTCCGTTGACCGCAGGCTCCTCTGAGCCCTCTTTTTGACAGGCCTGCTCTAGGACTGCCTTCTTTATCCTAGCAAGATCCATTTTGAGCAGGAATCCTGCTTAGTATTTAAGGGAAGACACCCCTCACCCCTGGTGTCTGACATCTCTCCCTATCTTGTCACCTGGCCTGCCTTCAAGCAATAACAGTATCAAATCATGGAACCGGAAAGGTCTCATGCTTGATGAGACCCTACTCTCCCTACTCTTTGACTCTAAGTCCCACTTGTCTCCCATTGTCAACAATGGAGTCACAGTTGAGCCCAATCTGCTCCTTGAGAAGACCTTACTGCAGTGGACCCTGCACCTATCGCCTTGGCCTCCCTCCAACCGGCCTCACGATGCATACAAGAGTTTGGGGGAACATTTTCTTTGACAGCACCTGCCTCTAAATTTCCTCTTCTTGGAGTGACACAGGTCATATTGGATTGGGGATTGGATTCAATCTAACCACCCTTTGGAAGAACCCATCTCCAACAGCACCTGCACTCAGGCATTGAGAGATGGGACCTCAACACACGGAGATGGGAAGGACACAATTCAGGCTGTGAACCCTCTGGCTCCTACCACGAACCCCTTCTCTGCAGGGCAGGGGCGTGGACACTGTCTCCCGGGCCTCCATGTTTCCACCTTCCCTTCTTCTCGTAACTACTGGACTCCCGGGTTCCAACCCCCACCTGCACTCAGCACTCCCTTGAAGAGTGTGGCTTCCGGAGGTGTGGGGCACACGTGGCTTGTCACGTTAGTAAGCCAGCAGCTGTGCAGCAGAGGTGAGCCAGAAAGCCAGGAAACCGCTGTATCCACAAGGGCAAGGCAGGCACGTTCCGGTGCCCCGATGGCTGAGCAGGCGGGAGGAGCCGTGAGACGCAGATTCGCCCTGGGCGGGGGGCGGGGCTTCAGCTGGCCCTGGATGGCTGCTCCTTGCTGGGAGAAATGATGACAGGGATTCTGAACTCAATGACAGGTGGAGCTCCAGAGCCCCAGGCCCAGTGACCTGCTATCTGGGCTGGTCCTCCCAGCCTCTTACCTCTTGCACACCAGTGCCTTGCTCAGTGCACGCTGGTTACCTGGCAACTGCCGTCTGGAAACGCAAACCTGGAGCTCTTTAACCTAAAAGCAAATCTGTCGCCTCCTCCGTCAAGGAAACCCCTCGGCTGCACTCGGAGTTTTCCAGGCAGCTCCGAACTTTGTCCAAAGGGCCATACTAAGCTGCCTCTTCACAGCCACATGCCACCAGCCTGCTGCTCTGGGCTTCCTTCCATTTGCCATGAATTATTAATACTATTATTGTTTTTGCACTGAAATTTTGAGACAATTTCATAAATTGCTTCGCTATTTTCTTATTCTATCCCTGGTCATGAATATTACTGATTAATCTCTAATATTAGTGGAAAATTTAGTGTAAATGCCAAGAAGAAGTCAGACCCCACCAGAGGGCACGTCACATCGGATGCCAGCCAGCCCTTTCCAGAGCGGCCCCTGTCCTTGTTCCACACTTAAAGCTTTCTGGCTGAGCCCTGCCTTCTAGCCGGAGCAGAGGAGGGCAGTGTGCTCTCTGGGATCTCTGTGACCAGCTAGGTACCTCTGGGTGTTGTACCCCTGTCCCTGGAACAGCCTGGGGGTCCCCAGTTCCTGCCCAGAGCGCCGTGGAAAGGTCTCTGTCTTTTCTTCTTCCCGCCACAGTCTCCCACCTTTGGTGACGAGAGATGGAGCCCAGACTTCAGGGCCTCCACTGGTCACCCCGTGCTGCCTCTCCTCTTTGTGTTTGGACCACTTTGCCTCCTGCCACGTCCTCTGTGGGAGCCACTCTCGCGGGTCCCCTGCTGCAGGTGAGGAAGAGACGTTCTCTTTTCTGCCTCTGGCGGTGCCTGCAGAGGTGAGGGCCGCGGGCGCTCCCCAGGGAATGCCTGCACCCCTGCTCTCTGGGGAGCGCCCGCCCACCTCCTCCCACTTGATCACGCTCCACCCGCTCCTTCATGTTTGTGGAGGGAAGTGGAAACTCAGGCTATTTAAGGGACAGCTGAAGTGACCTGGCGAGGGTCCCAGTGTGCGCCTGCGCTGGCACTGTGGCACAGAGGAAGCAGGTCACCTGCCAGCTAGAGCGCGAGCTGCCCTGTCACAGCCTGGCGTGTGAGTCGAGTGGGTTCCGGGCAGAGAGAAGCAGGAAGCAGGAACTGAAGCCTGGCCACCCACAGGACAGCAAGGGGCAGGATTCTGAGTCCCGAAGCCAATGGAGCTCACGCAAGGCATCTGTGAACTCAGAGTAGGCCAGCTGTGGGGCTGGAGGCCGTGGGGCAGCCAGAGCAAGAAGTGCAGACCAGGCTGCGGAGGACCACCGAGACGCGCGCCCTGGCTGGGCGGTGGCCCCTGGCTGCGCCTGGGCCTTCCTGTGCAGCCCCTAGAAAGTCCCAGGGCAAGAGGCACCCTCAACCCCTCGGAGCCGACCAGCAACTCCGTGGAGCTGTCAAGGTTGGGCCGGGCACCTCTTCCTTTCCCACCGCGCAGGAAGAGCTTCCTCTGGCAGCACTTCTCCCAACCCTCCGGGTCCCTGGCAGAGCCGGGCTCAGTGAAGATCACTGAATAAAAGAAGGAAGGGACTGGGGATGATTTTCTTTTCCATGGCCTTCAGGATAAGTTGACAAAGATGAAAGAAAATGTATAGTGTTTAAAAAAAGTGCCCAGCAATCAGCTGCAAGAAAGGGGTAAATGGATCACAAATACTTAGACTCACGTTCTTTTAACAAACCGTGTGTTGGGGCTGAGGAAACTGTACCCACGGGCTGGTCCTTCAACACACAAGAGGCTGAGAAGCCTCAGAGCGGGGGACCCGCTGAACTTGCTTGGTCCTCCCTACCAAGGGAGGGGTCCCCTGGAGTTGCCGGGCCTCACCAAGAGCAGGAGGGCAATTGCCTTGGTCCCCCCAGAGGAATCTCATCGGGCAGCCCAGAGAAACCCCCACTCCAGGGCATCCCAGACAGACGGACAGACAGGCAGATGGACGCAGGGACCCGTCTGCTCCACTACAGAGAGCGGCTCTGAGAGGTTGCCTGGGAGACTTTGCCTTCGTGTGGAGACCCCATGCTGTGCCCGGCACTCCTCCCTTCCCCACCCTGGTCTCATCACTCCCACCCTGGCAGACGCCCCAGGCCTGTCCCTCTTCCAGCCTGGGATGCCATGAGCCTCCTCTCCCTACCCTCCAGGGAGATGGACACTTCCTGTGCCTACCTGGCTGTGGGTTTCCCGGGCGCCTCAGCAGACACGCACCTTTCTCCCCTGTCAATCAGCCCATTGTCTCTGGTTTCAGCAAAGTTCTGTGGGTGCAAGGAGCCTTCCGTCCACCCCTGCGTGCAGTCAAGGCTGCATCTGGTCTCGCTTTCTCCTTAGTCCAGGCTGGAGGGTGGAGAGAAGAGAGGAGGAAGAGGCGACAGAGGCCCTGTCCTCAGGGGGCCACATCGGGGGAAGTACATATGGGGGTGAGAGAGCACTCTGCATGACCTGTCCTCTCTCAGAGTCACCAGTGCTGGGGTACCATTTGCTCCATGGGTGCTTCCAGGAACCTCCCAAATGTCATGGTGAAGAAGCTTCCTCTGAAGGTGATCTGTGGCTGGAACTTGGGAGAAGAGTCGGCATGTTGCTATCGCTCTTCCAAAGCTGCTGGGGAAGCTGTCCCTGGCGGTTGCGTTAGTCTCCCCCTCCCTTTGGCCTTCACCACTCTGGAGACTTTCTGCAAGTTCATGTGCCCTCCCTTTGTTTTGGCATCCTGAATTCTAAAGAGAAGCCCCACCTAACTGGTTAAGATGCCATCTGCTAAATCTTGCTTTTGATTTACAGAACCCAGAGCATCTGATGACCTTTGTGGCACCTCTTCTTAGTCATTAGCTTTGTAAATCGATGTGACAGCTGTCTACAAAGGAAACAGGCTCTGGAAAGGGAAGCCCTCACGGTATGCCGCGTTTCTGCCCTGACCCTCCCTTCCCCTCCCATGAAGGCCCTTCTTGCTCCTGCTGCCCTGAGATGGAGCTTGAGGCAGAACCCGCTCATCTTCTCAAGATTCCAGCCCTTGAATAGACCTGATTCCTTCCTGCCAATTCTCGGCTCCCAGATATTGGCCTCCAAATGGTGGGAGGCCGGACCTCATTTCTGTGGTTTTCCAAGCCAGGGGAGGAAGTGGGCACAAGGGTGATCTCCCCAACAAAGCCTTCTGTTCATTTTAGTGTATCCAGGTGAGAATAAGAGGCGGTCCTGTTTATTCTGAGCCCCAGAAAATCACTGACCTGGCAGAAAGGGGTTGTGGTGGGGTGGCGAGGGCAGAGCGGGGCAGGCGGAAGGGCCCCTGCGGGCATGCACCCATTCCTGGAGTCCACGGGGCAGTCTGTGGAGGGCCGGCTGGAGGGGCGTTCATGCCAAGCCAGTGGATGGAGCCCTCCCTCGTGCCCCAGGAAGCCTGGCCTTCAGCACCCCAGTTCACAGGCTTCAACCCCCACCTGCACCCCACTTCCTCCCTCCCAGCGGGGCGTTGCTGAAGCTCTGGGATTGTGAGGATCATTCGCAGGGGAAGGAAAGTCTGCAGCCTTGGTGCCCTTGGGCTCCAGATTCTAATGTGGGGAAAGGAGGTCAGCCGTGAAAAGGCCCTGCCCAAATAACCAGGTAAGCCAGGCAGCCTGCCGGTGTCCTCCAGGGAACTGCGGCCGTGCCATAGGGTCTGGGCCGCACTGGGGAGGCTCGGGAGCCACGGGTCCTGGCATTTTGATTGGGCATGAAATCCTGTGTAAAACTCCATGCAATGATGGTCCCAGTCACGAGCCTCTCAATCGTGGCCACCTTGGCAGAGAGCGTCAGGGCCAGGGCCAAGATGCTGAGTACAATCCGCGTGCTCCGAAAATCCCAACCTTTAAAATCCATTCTGAGATGTGATTTAATTAAATGCTGTGTGCTTGAAACTGGTTCAAATTAGTTTATCCATTTCTGATGGTTGCTTCCCACGTGAGCACACGCACTAACAATGCAGAATGCATGAACTGCGGGCGTGCGGGGGTGAAATACTCGTATGCTATTTAGAATTTTAAAAAGTAAATAAACGAAATGACTGCCCTTAAATTGGTAAACCAATTCCAGCCACCATCAAGTCTTAAAAAGCCAGACGTCTTCTAAAACTCTTTTATGAGCACACATGGCGAAACCCGCTGCAAATATTATTGTTTGTGAATAAAATGTAAATCAGTGCTTTTGTGTTCACCTGTAAGTTTTTCTTGAAAGCCAGTGATTGCATTTGAAACCTGCAATTCTCAACAAAAAGAGAAAAGTTCAGTGCTGATTGCTGGATATTTGGACCTCCCAGTGCAAACATTAACTGGCTGAGAGGCCCTCTGGAATGTAATGAAGGGAACAATACTGGGATGAGAGCCAAGCCCAGCAACTCTGGCGCCGGGAACCGAGGGATTTGCCTCCTGGTAATAGGAGCTGAGCGCAGCCCAGCACTTCTGTTAGACTGGAAATGACATACTGTGATCCTTGACTTAGCCAAAGGGATTGTAAATGGAGGGAAGAGCTGGCAAGACAAAATCTCTTGCACTTTCCACAGTGTTTTCTAAAACAAGCGGAGGAAATCGGGAGAAAAGACTGAGTCTATTACATCTGATCCGGTTGAGCCGAGAGCACAGCTTTTAACCGCTGTTATTATTTTTCGTGCTTTCTCATCATGCCCCACCCCCCAGAAAGCCCAGACACGAAGCAGAAACCTGAAACTGCTTTCATGCGAGCAGAAGGGCACCCCAACATTGCGTTATTGACAGGAGGTCTGAAAATACTGACAGCTGCAGAAATTGTACAGTTGAAGTTCAATTCCCCGGAGTGGGAACGATATACTGATGGTATTAATTCTGTTTGGAATTGTTAAAATAAGAAAAGGTTATGGGGCTGAGGAAGGGACCTGCCTTTTCTTCCTGCGAACAAAGGCATACCTTGTGTCTTCCCTGGTGTCCTTGGAATGTCATTTCCAACCTTTTGAAACTGTATCTGATTATCCATGTGGCAATTAATCATAATTAAGCAGGCCTGAGGTTTGGAGAGGTACAAAGAGGGTGTCTATGAGCTCGCTGGCTGTGGTCCTGAGAACCCCGTCCCTGTTTCTGGCTGCGGAGTCTCTTGTTCTGGAGCTGTGTGCATGGAGGCGGGAGGAGAGGGGACAGCTCGGAAAATCTGCAGGGGTGGGGGCGGCTCCCGAGCTGCTTCCCTAGCTCCCCTTTCTTTGGCTATCTCGGCTCCTCACCAAGTTCCAGCACACTGGAAGCCAGGTAACGAATTACCTTTCTAATGCCAAGTGATTTGGATCCATTCTTACAAAGCAGATTTTTTCAATTTATTACAGGAAAACATTCAATCACGATGTGCTGGCACCGGACCTGGGGCACATGGAATTCTCCTCCACCCGCTCCACCCCCAATGAGCATTTTAAAAGCTTAGCAAGCCCAGAATGCCGTCTTATTAAAATTTTTTATATATTTATAATTAAAATACGGGGCTGGCATTCGAATCGTTTTAGCAGATGTAATCGGACACGCAAGGCTTTCTCGGGCCCAGGTCAGGCGGGAAACAATGGCCGCTTTAACTCGGGGCCTCGGCTCGGGTTTCTGTGTGCACATGGGCCCAATTTGTACCATTTATGATTAGGTTTAAGTAAGTTGATGTGCTATTTATTTAGGAGAATTGCCATTTCAGAACATTACCATATTCCCCCTACAACCGCGCGGCCGTGTGGCTGCTGCTTCGCCTGCCTACGATTGGGTCATCACCGAGCAGAGTGTGGTCCTGCTCATCACAGGCGGCCGCTGTGAAGGACCTGGCTTTCCAGGTGACTTACCACGGTTGCCGGGCTGCTCGTCTCTGTGCTATGTACAGAGAGAACTGTGACAGGCACGTCGGACCCTAAGACTTTGTGTGCAGCTGACCAGCACAAAGAGGGTTGAAGTCCCTTTGAAATTAAAGTCCCTGCAAGCCTATGCCACTCATTGACTGTCCTGATGTGCACTGGGGACAGGATACAGGGAGATACTGCTGTACCTTCAGGGTTCCCAGGGACACTAACTGACCCCCAAAGGGGAAGGAAGGGTCTGCCCGGGAGAGTAAGGGTTTGCACAACCTTTGAGTCCTTCTTAAGGCCACAGTGCTCTGGGAAGCTTAATCACACCAATTAGTGAAAACCAAGGTGGCCCAGGGCCTGCACCACCCAACGGAGAGGTGAGCGCCCTGGTGTTAAATTTTACTTTCGAAGGCAATGAGCCAAAACCTCTGTTCCTTGGCACCCCACCTTTCCTGTGTGGGGCAGCTAGTCCCTTACCGGGTGCCCTCTGTGGGGAAGGTCCCCGCCCATGTCCTAGGTGCCTCCGGGACACTCCCAGGGTCCTGCATGGGCCACCCTCCATGAAAGTGCCTTCACTCCAGCTCTCCCCGGGGATGGTCCTTCCCCGCCCAACCTGCAGACCCTCCTCCAGAGGCCCCCTGGGCACGCCCCCTACCAGGGTCCAGAGGCAGTGCCTCCTTCACCAGGTGCCAATTCCCCATTGGCCCTTGACATCTGGGGCCTGCTGACCTCAGCCTGCTTTCTACCAGGTGACGTGACTGGCGTGGGTATTTCAGGGCAATCAATCGCACGCCTACTTCTTTCACCCAGGGAGGCGAGCATCTGTATTCCCATTTCCTGACTATTTTGATTTTGTGAACAGGTTTTCTTAGGCCTCAAACATGGACATGGGAGCTCGCCAAGAAGTGTGGTGTTCAGGTCCCCAGACAGGCGCTCAGTTGTGTCACATCAAGGTCACCCTGACCTTGCTAGATGAGATGCCCAAGGGGCTTCAGTGAGCCCCTTCCGCTGTCTGCACTCCTCCAAGTGGACTTGCCACCAGGCCAGGAGGCTCCCACCACCCACTGTCTGGCTCCGGCTCCGTCTCCCCGGTGCAGCCGGCTTTCTGGCTGACCCTATAGCATTTGACTGCCTAGCCCCCTTCCCATGTATGGACAAATTCCATTTTCCAGCTGATTACCCTTCGTCACTTGTTGGGTTCGGCACCTCCTGGAGAAATGGCAGACTGTCGGGGGAGGTGGGCACTGGGGCTCCAAACCTGAAAAACCTGCCTTTTACTCCGAGAAAAGCCCTGCTCCCAGACCCCGCTCTCCCCCTTCATATCTGGTTTAGCACGTGATCAGCAGCTGGAAATCACATAAAGATAAATTAATAACCACATTCTGATGCTTCCAAAAGAAACAGTTGCGGGAGGAGAAAGAGAAACAGACCCATGACTCATTCTCTCTGGCTCCTACCACTTCCCATTTTTTTAAAGATAATTACTGCATTGTTGACCTTTTGAAGTCTAAAAAACAGATAAGAGAATCATTTTCCGGGAGGGGGAGTCCTGTAGTGTTTTAAAGGGATGTGGGGCTCTGGTTTATGGCCCAGGTCTCTGGAAACCCCATTTTATTTCTGGAGGTGGATTTGTTTTTAACAGCATTGAGCGAATGATTGTTCTGGCAGGACCATGGCACACAGCACTGGGCCACAAGATCCCCGTGCCCAGCACCCTGAGGATCGGCAGGCAGGTATAGCTGAAGAGTTACAAAGAATTAAGAGTCAAGAGTAAACACAGCCCAGGTTAATGCACGGCCTGTCGGAGACAATACTCTAAATTTAGCCAGTGAGCCCAGCTTGGCACCGGAGTCAAAGAGCCCTTCTCCCTTCAGAAATGAGGAGGGACTCACTGATCTAAATGGACCTGGCATCTGAACAATTGTTCCTGCTTTTATCCCCCAAATCAAGACCCATGCCTGGTCCAGAAAACTATGGGTGACCACACCTTCCTGTCCTGTGTGTCCTTGTGTGTTAGAGCTGTCCACAGAAACATGGGTCTGGAAACTGTCCTTGGATAATCCCAAAGATCCTTGGTGGCACCTGTGGCTGGACTGAGGGCTTCTCCCAGCAACTGAGGACTGTGGTTAGAGAACAACATCTTGAGGCAGAGGACAGAGGATGGGCCTCCATCTGCAGGGCTGTCTCACGCCTTCCCAGGGGACCTGGCTAACAGTACCTCTGCAGGGGCCAAGGACAGCATCCAGGACTATTGGGGGTGTTTGGGTTTGAAAGGAGAGCTTGTCTGCTCCTTCCAGGGCGAGTGGAAGGAAGGCGATGGGGTGTGGGGGCTGAAGTCTTGGTTTTCAAATAGGAGAATTCTAGCATCTCTGCAATACCAAAGGCAAAGCAAAGTGAAGTACTGGCTGGGAAGTTGCTCCAGTTTTGTGGGCCTCCAACTATGGGGCTACCATGTGGCTAAGCATGTTTGGGGGAAAGTTTTCTCAAAAATTCTTCCCTGAGTCTGTGACAGAAGCAGAAGGTCTGTGATAGATGTCTCTCTGCTCCATTGCCCAGAGTCATTGGACCATGGGTTTCTCTAGCTCCACTGCCCCTGAGATTGGGAAGCTGGGCAGTAGGACTTCCAAGGATGCACCCTGCCTCTCCCAACCACTGGGCTTCAGTGCACCAACCACAATAGCCTACATGTCCACCTGTGAGGTGGACAGCAGCAGTACCTGCCACCCCTGGCTGAGGAGTCTAAGCCCAGAGCACTCAGTCAGGAGTGCGTGGTCAGGCAAGGAGCTGGACTCCAGTTTTGGCTAGTGTGGTCTACATTCTGCAGCTCCACGGGATGGAGAAAATTCCACTCATCCCTGTGGTGACTTTTATGAGTTTTGCCTGTGCATTTTTCTGTATCAGCTGGAAATGTTTTGATTATTTGCATTAAATTTAAATAAAATATATCTACCTCTATTGCTGAAGAGAAATTAATTACCGGTGGGATTAGAATTAATAGAAATGATTTGGGGTGGACTGAAATAAGGGAGATTTGCTTGCACGGCAATGTGAACACATGTGGACCCCAGTCCTCTTTCCTGTCCTCTCCCTTGCTGTCCCTCCAAGTAAGCTGAAGCTCCAGCTTCTACTTGCTTCTCCACCAAGGGTCCAGAACAGCAAGAAAGAACAAAGCTCAAGGGGAAAAGGGGAAAGGTGGATTGAGATGCTCCCCCCCACCCCGCCCGGAGAACCCTGAGGCTGCCTGGATAGGCTGGGTAGAGTCCCTGTGACGAAGACACGGGACAGAAATGTTACGTCAGGTGGGGGCAGTGGGCTGGGAAAGAAGAGAGGCGTCCAGAGAGCCCTGCGGTGCTGGCCATGAATAGGAAACCAAGACCTGGGTCCTGTCCACATCCTCAGGGTGGAGTCTCAGAAAGGTCTTTGGTGTCGATGGTTTGAAGGCTGCCGTTGCTGTACCGTCCTGCCTTTGAGTCACGGCCAAGATGAGTCCTGGGCTTGTTCCAGCACCTTCGCTGGTGTCCATGTTGGGAAGGGCACAGGACAGCTGCTGCTGGAGCCAACCCCACCCACCCATGTGGCACAGAGCCGGGCTCCGACCCACCTCAGGAGGAGCCCCTGACGTTGGGTGTGACTTTTAACCACTCGAGAAATCCCGAACATTTAGCATTTGTAGGCTTCATGTCGAATGTCAGAATGCCAGCATTCAGTTTTCCTCCTCCACCGCAGCCTTTCTGACACGGGCCAAGGTAAATCTTGTGCAGACTGAAACAGAAACTCAGATTCTTGGACTTTTGAGTTCATTAAACTTTGGACAAATATAACTTTTTGGGTCGGAGAGGAATCTGATCCATGGAAAAGACTCAGCCATCTTCTGGAGACTCGAAGAAGCATTACAAACCTCATTTCCATACACTCATTCAGAGCCAGACACAGCAGGTAACATTTTCCACATTTATTGTCATGGGAGGGAAACTCTGTGAGTTTATTTTTTTTAGGAAACAATTTCTGAAGAAGCCCGGATGCTTTCTAAGTGCAGGAGCACAGAGCCACGCTGGCTCAGGGTCCACCGCGTCATGAACCACCGGGTGGCTCAACCTCTTCCCCTGAGGATGTGAAACTGCTGCTTTGAGGGCACCAGACGAAGCACAGGTGCGCCTCTGCGGAGAATTCCTCTCGCCCTCTCATGGCGGAGCAGGCCTGTCTTTCCAAGTAGTTTGCATTTCAAGTGGAACTCAGGGCAGCCTCACTGTCTTCAGGGAGAAGGAGGCGCTCCGGAGCTGCTCCTGCCTTAGGGACGTCCTGTAGTGTATGAGGAAGGAAGTGCAGGACCACAGGCCAGCGAGCTGGGCTCCTTCGCCCGCCTTTCCCAACCTCGCACCCCTGGGGACGCGCAACCACTGGGCTTCTCCAAGGTCTCGGCATAAGCCAGGCTTTTCCCACACAGTGTCCTTTCTTTGTTGTGTAGGGTGAAGTCAGCATGAAAGTTCCCTGGCTTTGGTTTTCCAGGTCGGAAGCCAGGGAGAGGAACTTGAAAAGAGCTGGACGGATTTAGGGTCCCCTTTCTTTTAAACCATCAGATGACACAACGCAAGAAACCCTTCCAAAACCACAGGACGTGTACATTTTTCTTTGGGGGAATTTAAATGTTAGGATTTGCCTGGGAGCAAGTTACCCCGAGATGTGGAGGAAGTACTGATGTCCCAAGGAAACCACGAGACCCAGACTTGGCACCTGTAGGGAGGCAGTGGGTACTGGGTGCTGTTTCTCCCCAAGTTGGTTCTGTGAGGAAGAGGACCCTCTTTAACCAGCTGTTGAGATGATGTGCTGAGACTCATATCGACCCCATTAGAAGCAACACTTTCTCTGCATTAACTGAAGGTCTTGAAATGAATCCGTGTTATGGGGAAATGGCAAGTTCCAAAGACACATGAAATCACATTTCACAGTCTTCCTCTAACTGAAATCCTCTGGGGAATACAGTGGCAGTGTGATGTGCCCAGAGCTCTCTTTGGAGGTGAGAACACTAATTTCCCCTACTGCTAGCGATGTCTAAAAAGCCGACCTGCTATTGTCCTGGGAGCAGGTGGGCCTTGGGCCCAGGTCCTGCCGTACAACTCCACGTCTGGACCTGCTTCTCCTGGGGACCTTCGCCCTTCATCTGAAACCTTGCAGAGTATATTAGGTTAGCATTTACTCAAGCTTAGACTGTGAATTTCTGGCTTTCTAGAATGCTATTTAGATAAAACAATAAAACAAACGAAACCCCAGCACAAGCAAGCTCTGAGACTGATTGCCATTAGTGTAAGCTGGCTACACACCTGGTAATTTACACCCAAAACATGTGCACACATGTTGTGATGGGTTGCTAAGCCCCTGGCCATCACCTGAATGTGGGCGGGGATCAAGCCCCATCCCCAGGACACGCCCCTCCGCCCGTATTCCCACAGTCTTCAGTTTTCAAAATACATCTTGGAGAAAGACTGTAACATGAGAACATGAGTCCTCTGGAATACGCAGGCACGTTCTTGATGTAAAGTTCTTCATCTGAAGCTATCTCTCTCTTGACTGAATGCAGTTGTGACATCGTCTGCCTAACTTTGACTCTTGTCAGAAAGGAACCCTGTGATTCCGGGTGTGCTGTTCACAGATACTTAGAGCTGACCTGGCAGAGTGTGCACAGACCACCCACCCTGCTGAGAGGGGCCGGAAAGGGGCAGGAGCAGACTTTAAGAGAGGTGCTGTCTTACCATGTTCAAGTGGGAAGAGAGGGGGCTTTTAATGGCGCTGACTTGGATGACTCTCTATGACATGAGTCGGGCATGAATTTGAAAACCAATACTTGCACTCACATTACCTGATTCCATTTTCTTTTGCTTAAAACAAATCGAACTTCTCATGCTCTATTTCTCTCTCTCTACGCATAATATGAAAAAAACAAAACAAAGAGATATTATTGAAACTTTTGATTAATCAGAAATTTCCTTAATGTGTTAAGATATGGGATATATGAATACCAGACCAAATGGTGAAACACTGATAAAACTAGGATGTCCAGTATTTGGAGATGGAAGCAAGATTCACCAACTACCGAATGCACAGTTCTCTGATGTACACTTCGGAGCATTGGGATAAACGTGGCACCTGTGTAACACAGGCTGGGGACAGAACCTCTCCATCCCCCTGGAAGGTTCCCTCAGCCCCCTTGCTGTTTCTCTCCACACACAGGTGCTGCTGTTTACTCGGTCACCACCAATGGTTTTCGTCTGGACTTCATGTAAGTGCAATGATTCTGAAAGTCTTCTGTGTTTGGCTCTTGTTCTCTACAAGACGCTTTTGAGATCCATTCATGTTGCTACACTCGTCTACATATCGAGATCTATGTCTCGCATCTATCTTTCTATTCATCTGTCGTCCATCTATCCACCTAACACAGTGTAGAATTGTATTATTAGAACATACCACTCTTGGTTTGTTGAGGTCTATTTCTCCGTTGATGGTCATTTCTCTAGTTTTTGGTCCAGGGCTATTCCAATAAAGTTGCTATGAATATTCATGTATGAATCTTTTTACTGTCATACATTTTCACTGCTTTTTGGTAAATGTATGCTTAACTTTGTAAGATATTGCAAGCAGGTTTTCAAAATGATTGTGTCATTTTGAAATTGCACCATTAAGGGCTGGGGTGGATCTCTGTGGTAGAGCACTTGCCTAGCACATGTGAGGCCCTAGCTTCAACACCCAGCACTGCAAAAAAAAATTGAAATTTATGCTCCTATCAGCAAGGCCTGACTGTGTTCAGTTGTCCCAGGTCTTCCTCAACACTGGATGTTGTTATTCTTTCTAGCTTTATCGATTCTGATGGGTGCAAGGTCATGTTTCACGTGGATTTATTTTTAGTACCCTGGTGATGAGTCACATGGAGCATCATTTCACATGCTCAGTGGCCATTCTTGTGATTTCTTTGTAAAGTGTTTGCCTCTTTTTTTTTTTTTTTTGCTATTTCTAAAACCAGGTTGTCTTTTTAGGAGCCCTCTGCCTGCTCTGGATTCAAGGTCTTCGACAGGTGCCTGTGTTGTGGGTACTTTTCCTGGCCCACGACTTACCTTTCACTCTCTTCATAGAGTGGCGTGGTGAATGGAAGTGGTTACTGTTGATGATGTTGAGCTTATGAATCGCTTGGGTTAGTGCTTTTTGCATTCTCTCTACTAACTCCTTTCCTGACTAAAGGTCGCCAAAATATCCTTCTATATTTTCTTCCAGAAATTTTACACTTTCAGCTTCTATGCTTATGTCTATGACCTATCTCAGATTATTTGTTTGTTTATTCTGTACAGAAAGCAGGGAGCACAGTTCACACTTTTCTGTTATTCTCATGGGTTGCTCACCACTTTTAGATGAAGGGACAGTGCTTCCCTGTTGAAGCACACTGGGCCTTTGTCAGGACTCACTCGACCACAGGTGCTGGGGCCATTTCGGCTCTTCCCACTCAGCGCCCCTGATGTATCCCACAGCCAGAGCCGTGCTGTCTGGAGTACTGGAGGTTACCCCGAGTGCTATTCTCGGCGGTGGAAACGCTCCATCCCTGTCTCTAACAATGGTGTGGCTAACCTAGAGTATAGATTATCATAGAAATTTAGAATCAGCTTGATAATTTAAAAAAGTGCAGCAATTTTTAATTGGAATTGTATCAAATATACAGATTAATCTGGGGGAGAGTTGTTCTCCTCTTAACGTTGAGTTCTTCATTTATTTAGTTTATAAAAATTTCTTTCAGGATTTCTCATTTCAGTTTTCCATATACATGTCTAGCATGGCTTTTATTAATTTTTTAAAAATATTTTACACTTCTTGATGTTACTAGATGGTACTGTTTCTACAAACGGTTTCCATTTGCATGTGGCTGGTATGTATAGCAACAGTTGGATTTTTGTACTGATCTTGTCCCATGATCATGCTCAATATACTCCCTAGTTCTAGCAGCGTATGGGTTCCTTAGGATTCCCTAGGATACAATCACATTTGTCAATAAAAACATTTTTACCCCTTTGCAGCTTCTCCAACTTTGAGTTTTTTAAACTTTATTTCTCTGTTGACTTGAAATAATGAGACTACATACATCACCTTATACCAATCTTTGACAGAGAACACTAACCATTACATCATTATGTGTGATGATAAATTCTTTATAGATTCCCTTTAACAGAATGAACAAGTTTCTTTTAATTTGTAACTTGATGAGTTGTCTTATTGTTTTCATCAGTTGGTGTTGAATATCAACAAATACTTTTTCTGTATATATTTGAATGCTCATATTTTTTCCTTTATTTTGGAAATTTGGGGAGAATAATACAGATTGACTTTTTAAACATTAAATCAACCTTGCAATGAGCGGGGCAAGATTTATTTGCTAAGGATGTGTTATCCTTTTATATAGCTGAATTTTAATAATTACTGTTTCATTAACTATTTTACCTGTGCAGGTATATGGAATATCAATCTTTTATTTACATTTTATAATATTCAGTTCAATTTTTAATTTCACAGTTGTGCTGGCCTCAATTGATCGGCAAGTGAGGGTTCATGTGTAGCTGAACTTCCTTTATCTTTGGATGTTTGATGTGATGCACGCTGAAAGTCCCCAGTCTGTGGTGTGTGCACATATACCTACCAGGAGGTCTTCCATAGCAAGTCAGAATTTTTAACCAATGTTACTATTCAGATTCTTAAAAATTCTTTTTTTTTTTTTTTTAAAGCAAATAGGTTTTAAGTGCTCTCTGGACAAAAAAAGTAGGGTAATTCATGTTAGTTAGCTCAAATTAGCCATTCCAGAATGCACATGTACTATAAGTACATACAATTTTATTTGCCAATTAGAAAATAAGTTTAAATTTTCTCCTTGAGTCCACTTGTTATGTCTTCCATTTCTTCTGCTGGTGGGAGTCAGGGGCATGGAGCCATCTGGTGTCCCCGTCTTGCTCTTGATGGTGGGGTAGGTAGTTCATGGCAGCCTCTCCTTCCCCAGGCTGGAAAACGTACTCTCCCTTCTTTACTTTTCCTTGTTAGTTTTGCTCAGGGTTGATAAAATATTGATTTTATTAATATTTTCAAAGACCTAAATTAACCTTTGTAAATTTTCTTTATTATTTCTTTTTTGCTTCATTGATTTCTCAGATCTTTACTTTTTACTTCTTTAATTAGTTTTTGGGTTTTGTTAGCTCTTCATTTTCCTCCTTCCAGAGGAGGAAACTAGTATTGATCTTGGGTTTTTTTAAGGACTATCTGTGCATGCCTTTCCCCATGTGCACTGCCTTTGCTGTTTCCCACAAGTTCCAGGACCTTCCATGCATGTAAAATAAGGATTAGCAGTTTTTAATTTTTCCGCATTTTCAAGACATCCTTTCCTTTTTGTTAGGCCTCTGGTTTCCCCTAGTTGAGAAGTCAGCTGTCCTCAGTCACATTCCCTCTGTGTCTGGTGTGTGGCTTCTCCGTGGCTCCTTTCACACTCTCTTTTCGCTGGTTGGGACTGTTCCCCACAATGTGCCTGCGGTTTCCTTTCCACTCACGCAGCACGGGATGGCTGTGCCTCTAGGGTGGTTATGTTCACAGCACTTGAACTCAGCAGCATTTCTTCACTGTTCCCCTGATGTATTCCATCTCTCCTCTTCTTCTGGGAATCTAATGTATGCCTTCATGTTTCTCCTGCACGTTATGGAGACTATTCTGTTTGTTTAAACAAACAGACAAACAAAACCTTCCTTCTCTATGTTATGCAGTTTACAGGGCTTTTCTCCTGGTCTGTATTCCAGTTTGTGAGCCCTCTCTGCTTTGCTCCCTGACCTGCTGATGGTCCATCTGCATGGAGGTTTCATGCAGGATATTTTACTCTCCTGCATTAGAGTTGACCCATAGTGTCTTTATTTCTAGCCTCCATCCACTGCAAAGCTTCCTCCTCCCTGTGTTCTTTATCTACCACTTGGCCCTAAATTCTCCAGCACACTTATGTTTCCATTGTTTGCTTTTCCTCTCCATCACGGAACACATTTTCCTGCTTTGTCTCATAATTTTTGGATGTATGCTGAACATCACTTATGACCTGCTCTAAAGAGCATTATGTTGCTTTGAGTGGGTGTTGAGCTTTGTTCTGGTGCACAGTTAAGTCATCGGCAGGCACTCTTGACCCTGTCACATTGCCTTTAATCTTCGTTAGGATGGATCTGTGTTGGTTTTGGTCTTACTCCTGGGACGTGAAACTCAATCTAGGTGATATATATGAAATAGACCCTCCAGGGGATACATTCCAAGACCACCATCAAATGCCTTGATTAGTACCAAACATTATATATACTAGTTGTTCCTGTGTGTACACAGCTATGATGACATTTAATTTATATATCAGCACTGGAAGGTATTAACAATAGTAACTAATAATAAAATAGGAAGATCAAAATAATACACTGTAATAAAGCATCAATACTCCTGTGCTTTGGGAACATTATGTAAAGTAAGGGTCACCTGAGCATGAGCATTGCAATACCATGACAGTCTCTCTGATAACTGGCAAAGCTGAGTGCCTACGGGAGGGTGATGCATACAGCCTGGATGCGCTGGACAGAGGGAAGAGCCATGTCTTGGGCACGAGGAGCAGGCAAGGCAACATTTCATCACACTTCTCAGTGTGAAAATTGAAAACTCGTGACTGTTTATTTCTGTAATTTCCATTTACTAGTTTTACAACATGGTTAATCACAGGTGCCTGAAACTGCAGAAACCAAAACCACAGAGAAGGGGCTACGCTGAGTTTGTGTGTGTGCCTGTGGGTTGATTTTCAGTTTTTTCCTAGTGGGAAAAAGCTCTCACTTACAATTTCAACAATGACAAAAATAATTAAGAATAGACTAAACAAATTATGTAAAACACCCATTTGAAGAAAATTCAGTGTTTACCGATAGACTTAAAAGAAAAAAAAACATGTTTTTAAATTAATAAATACATTGGCAATGTAAATTAATTTTAATCCCAATAAAAATTCCAACAGGATTTTTTTACCTTATTGAATTCTAAATTTCATAGACATATTTTTGTACTAATAGCAGGAAAAAATCTGAAGATGGCAAATAAATGAATTCAAATAGTGTATTTAGATGTTACATGTATAGAGTATATTAAGCAATTTGGTGGTTGACATAGAATAATTGAGTACAAAAATAAGCTTTAATACTAGCTTAACTTTAAACAATTCAGTCTGTATCCTCAGCTCATTAGTTTGATACTTAAATCTTTAAAATCTTAAATTTCCACTTAAAATACTGGAACAGAATACGCAAGAAATTTATTTATATAATTTCTGAGTGGACGAGAACTTAATGAACAGGAAAAAAGGATCTACAAGCCACAACTTCAAAAAAGTATGCAAACATCATTTGGGTGTGAAAAATTGCTCAAAGTAAAAAGATAGCAGTTGGAGAAAGAAAGTTTGGCTGCTTATGCAATAGAAATAGAAATTTTTTGATTTGAAAAATGCTCTTGCAAGTCAGTTAGAAAAAGCTATAACAATATAAAATTGTGCAAAAGACTCGAGTGAAATTTCATGCACAAAGAAATACAAATAGCTTTTGAACTTAGGATAAAAACTGAACCTCATTCATTATTAAATAAGTTAATTAAAGAAATTAGACTGAAGTACTATCCTCATCTATTTCATGCTGCTGTAACAAAACACCAAAGGTTGGTCAATCTAGGAAGAAAAGCATTTCTCACTACTTGGAGGCTGGGAGGCCCAGCATCTAGGTGCCAGCATCTGGCAGGGCCTTCTTGCTCTGTGACAACATGGCAGCAGGTCCCAGGTCATGGAGAAGATGCCATATGCTGTCCACCTGCAGGAGAGGGAGGGCAAGAGCAAGAGAAAGGCGAGGAGCCCAGCGTGCTTTGGTCACAGCCCACCCTCACCATATCTAGCTGGTTCCCACCTCAGCTTCCTTCTTCATGGAGAACCCCTCAAGGACCCCACCTCCCAATGAACACCAGCAGGGGCTCGGGAGGGGACTCTCAAACCACAGCAGATGCCATTATCATCTGTGATGTGGATTAGAAATTAGAGTCCTGACACTCAGTGGTGAACTGTGTGAAAGTTGGCCTCCGCTTTCTCGTATTGCGGGTGGAAAGGGGGCAACCTGAGAGCGGCTGCCTTTGTAGCTAGGAATCCACCTTCAGTGCCCTTTGAAAAAGATGCACCCATGCTGAAAACTGACAAGAGAATAGAACAAATTATTGTCCAACGATAAGGAGCTCATTAAATAATTCTTGGTGTATGCACAAAATAGAATACAAAGCAAACACTCCAAGTGCCAGCTATGTCCTGGTCCAGAACAAATCTCCAAGCCACATTCTCAATTGAGAGTCAACCTGCACTACAATACGCACAGCATGCACTGCTGTGTGACTAAGCAGAGCCGCGCACACGTGCTTGAGGAACACAGGGAGCGAGCAGCCGGGGCCACATCTGGCAGGGAAGTTTGGCCACAGAGGCAGAGGGAGACCTTCTTTCCTTGTGCATCCTACACACCTCTTCTCAGTGTACCTTTTGGGTAAGGAGCATAAATTACTTTTATTAAGTATTTTAAAACATTTTTTACGGACCTCTTTCCAAGGGGACACTCTAAGCGGCTGGGCTTATGAATGCTGCCCAGGCACTCCAGGTCCGGTGGTCTGTTAAACCTCGAGGGTCTGACCACTCGCCTCTGTGACTGACGCTGTGAGGGCGTCCTCGCCTTACCTCACAGGGTTTGTCCATGTTTGGATGTTTGTGGTCCACATCATAGGGTTGGTCTCACTGTGACATCACAACACTCACAAGTCTATGCAAAATATTTTGAAGTTTCTAATGTTATTGATATTTTCCTTTTACATACCAATAAAATATCATGCACACAAAACACATCTCTGCTTCCTCATCTGCTGGGCTTTGGATCTCCTCCACAGACAGCGTTGTCTTGAGCTGCACCGATTGGAATGAGGTTATAAATCTCCTCACACAGGGTTACTGGGTCCACTAATTAAAGGCATTAAGTATAAGGCATTGCTTGATGGCTTGAGGACCCTGAATCAATCTTTCCTCTGGGCAGGAGGGCATTTTCCCTGAGACCCAGGTATCTTGCCGCCATGTGTGACTGAGCTGTGGAGCTGTGGCCTCTGGCTCTTTCTCCTGCACTTCCAGGATGGTGGCTCATGGTCCCCTCCTGCCTCAATGGCCAAACCCACACTCAGAGTTCCTGCTTGCTGATCATTCTCAGTGGCAGGCACACCTTTGAGCCTGCTGCCATCTACCTGTCCATCAGCGGCTGCAGTGGGCTCTGCTGTGGACTGGGGACCCTGGGGCTCTCAGGATGCCAGGTGCATCCTGCTCTTAGGGAAGTTTCACCCCCATGAGGATAAGTGTGACCCACAAGGCAGAATCCCAGGACTGCCACCAGAGTTGGACCCAGCCCCACCTCTGAACAAAGCTAGGAAAAAACTAACGTCAGGGGGCAGTTCAGCTGGGGAGGTTCAGGTGGGGAGGACATGGAGAACTCCTGGCCCTGACATAGCTGGCCATCTCTGGTCTTTCCTGGAGTGTGCTCTTCCAAGACCAGAGGAGACTGATTCTGGAGTTTGGGAACAACAAAAGTCTCACTGGTGTCTGCAGGTGAGCAAGGACTGTGGAGAGCTTGTCTCCAGTCCCAGGTCTCCAGGCCTTAGGCCAAGGAGGGGCCTTCCACCCACTCGCCTCTGGAGCCCTTGGGCATAATTTTAGAGAACCACCTCAGGCTGCTGCAGCAGAGCCCCCAGGCCTGGACACAGATGTTTCTGCCTGAAGAGGGACTAGGTGAGCCACGGTTGGTTCAGATGCCTCAGACCTAATGCTCTTAGGAGTTAATCCCTGTGGCCAGGAATCTGGACTTTTGGGGACGTCCAGTGGTAAGTTAGCCCAGTGAAGTTCCTTCTTCAGGAGAGAGAAGCTCTGGCACCAACTCAGCTGAGAGTCATTGTCCCTGTAGGTGTGCAAGGAGGTCACTTGGAGAGCCTGAGTCCCTCTGGTGATGAGTCAGGACATATTCAGCTGGAAAAGTGGTTCCAGACCTAGAGCAGTTCCCACGTCATCAGAAGACTCAGGTAGAGCAGCAAAGATGGGTGGGAAGCCATGAGAGGCGAGGCTGGAGGCTCATCCCCTTGACGTTGATGGAGTTGGGCTGTGTGCCAGGTGGCTTTGATGTGACCAAGAGCTCTTCCACACAAAGGTGGGGGGCACAGTGCTCTGGCATGCTTCTTGCAGGGTTTTAGGGGACAGGAAACCCCTGACTGGCTCATGCCCACAGAGCTGCCCTCTTGGTTCATGAGGCAGGGCTGAACTCCAAGGCTGAACTTGCCTGAAACCCTTTCTCTGCTTTTGTTTCCTCTCTGTTGCCCCTCTGAGTGGAGCAGAGACTCTGAAGGTCCATGTCCCTCTTCGTTTAGGATTCCTTCCAGGTCATTTGGAATTCATTCCTGGCACTGGCTCCAGATAGATTCCCATTTTGCACAGCACTGTAAATGTGGAGAACCTGCTGGAAAGCTCACTGACTTTCCTCTCTAAACAGTTTTCCACGAACTTTATGTTCCTAAGTTTGCCAGGCCCCAGAGCTGCACACGGGTCTGACGTGAGGAGCAGCAAGTTTTACAAGAAGAACGCAGAACAGAAGGAACCGCGCTGCTCTCACGGCAGCTGAGGACCCGCTCCCTGCTCCTTGGAATGTGGTTCCCTGAGCGCAATCTGTGTGCAAACAGCTCTGAAGTGGCCTCGTGTCACCACGATGCTCCCAGCACACAGATGCATGCGTCAGCACTCGCCAGGAGCCAGGCTCTGGAGGTGAACGTGGCTCCAGTTCCCACCAGGCTGGCCTGCGGGGATGGCAAGCTGACACTCAGTCTCTCCTTCCACTGCTGGCCAGGTGCTTGGTGCTCATTCTGGCTTTGTTTTTCCCAAGATGGCTTCAGCTTGGATGCTTCCAATTAAACTTGGCCAGAATGTTTTGGCTATACTGACGTAAGCTTATCATCAACGTCACCATCACCATCCGGGGACATTTCCTGTGTGCGTGTTGCCAACTCTTGCCAATTTCACTAATGGCCCTTTACTGTCTGCCATGTGCCAGGTCCTGTGCTAAATGCTGGGCAGACGGCCATGCACTGCATCCTGGCTTAAGGAGTCCATGCTGCCAGACAGCAGAGAAAGAAACATTTCCAAACAACACAAACCGAGCTGTGCTGGAGGATGTGTTGTGGGGACACAAAGGGAGCACTTAGTTCCAGTCTGGGCAGAGGCAGGGGAAGACATCTCTGAGCAACTGTGTTCTGAAGCAGGGGGTGGGAAGAGCTAGGAGAGGGAGCGCTGTGCTTGGGAGGCTCCTCAAGGCCCCTTGGCACACTCCAGACGTTGGGAGGGGACACCTCCTCTGTTTGTGCCTCAGGTTAGTCACATGGGGCCTGGCTGGGGCCTGGGATTCCCTCGTGTGTGGGCCAGTGCAGGGCAAGGTATCTGCTTCCTTCCTGTAAGGGCCCCCTCGGGAGGACCATCTTGACCCGCCTCGATGAACGTCTTCATTTTGCCATGATCTATCTAGGGGCCCCAGAAGCAAGACCCAGAAATCAGCTTGTGCCAATCTTGGGGATACAGTGTATCCAAACCATAACCTTTCCAGACTTGGTTTGACACCACTGTACAATTTGAGCCTTTGAATATTCATTGATCTAATTTTCTTCTATTCATTCAACAAACTCTTGCCAAACACTGATTGATGGTGGTGCAGTGGATTGATGGGTTGGGTGGAGAAGCACATGACATTAATTGGGACCTTACACATAAATGTTTTAGCCCAGTGCTGGACACACGGGATTTCTCTCTTTTAATCCTTACCACCAAGCTATGCAGTAGAAACTATTTTGAAGTTAATTGTGCCGAGGAGCAATGTGAGGCCTGGAGAGGTGGGAGGACAGTCCTACACAGCCCACCACTGGTGAAGCTTGTGTTCCATCCAGGGAGACTTTGCTATAGAGATGGATTCCTAGAGAGACAGTGGGAGAAGGCTTCCGGGTGGAGTAAATAAGCAAAGGTGCAGAAGCAGAGATAGAACTTGCAGGAAAGGTGAGTGGCCAGCATGGCCGATGGTAGGACAGAGTGGAATAAAGCAAGGAAGGCCAGCACAGTGGTTTGAGGCAGAGGAGGAGGGATTTCAATGCTGCAGTAAATAGCTCAGGGAATGGACAGTCATTGGTGCTTTGAACACAGATCCAAGATAGGTTCTGGGACGATCAATGCTGGACTATAACAATGTGCATGATTTTGTTAAAACACTTTAACACCAGGATCATGTGCAGACCTCATGCTGTATATGCTGATAGGAGCTGCATGGTCCAGGAGGTCTGCTGAGCTCTCCCGGGAAGCCACGGCTGCTGAGACAGCCCCATCAGTAACAGCTGATGTGATAGCTAACACAACTGCCAGTCAGGCTAGGCGGGGCAACCCCAAAGTCTTTGTCACCTAATGGTATAAAACTTCTTTCTGACCTTTGTGAAGTCTGAAGTTGAGCACACAGGCTCCTGCATCCAGCCTCCTGATACTGGCTGTGTGGCGTGGATCACTCACACTCATTGAAAAACTAGGTGTCCCTTTAAATTTCCCAGCCTGGTTTGGAAATTTTTCAGAGAAAAATTGAAAGGCAGGCACAAGGACCAGGGACATATTTGCCACGTGCATCTGATAATGGTCAGTACTTTCCCTGTTTGCTTATCTCCAGTCATTGGTTCAGACAGATCTCCAACAAGTACACACAGACATCACAACACGCTTCCGTAATCACCAGCATGCGGCTTCCCAAATTCAGGACCTTGTTTTACATGAGGCAACACACTATCACAGGTGGGAAGAATTCACAGGAATTCTCGCATTGCATCTACATGCTAGCCCACACTTAAATTTCCCTGATTGTCCCAGAAATATATTTAATGTTTTTATTTTTTTAGACAGAATCTAATCAAGGACCATAAATGGCTTCCTGTTGCCATAACTTCTTGATGTCTTTTAATCAAGAACAGACTCCCCATTTTTTTGGTGGGGGCATGGCTGACTTTTTTAAAAGCCCATGCTCATTGTCCTATGGAAAGTGGGGATGATCTGAAGACCTCCTTGTGCTGATTGACATGTTCTTCTATTCCCTGTATTTCCTGTGAAGGAAGGTTAGATCCAAAGATGATTCAACTTAAATATGGCTGCAAAAATAGCTGGAATTCATGTGACTGTACCTCATGAGCCCGTGACAGGTTTTCCCACCATTTCTGAGGCTATTAATAATTGTCCTCTCTTTCCAGGTAAAGATAAAATTTTTCCTTAGTAACAATTCATACTTCTTG
This sequence comes from Sciurus carolinensis, assembly GCF_902686445.1. NCBI lineage: Eukaryota > Metazoa > Chordata > Mammalia > Rodentia > Sciuridae > Sciurus > Sciurus carolinensis. Next base: position 172,979,852 of record NC_062217.1, on the reverse strand, counting down.
GGGTGATATCTGGCAAGAGGTAGTAAAAATTCTTTGATCTGATGTTTTAGCGTCCATAGATAGTTCTTGTGTGAATCCATTATTTTTGGCGAATGCAAAGTATCAGTTTCTTCTTTTAAAGGCATGAGTTAATATTTTAAGATTTTAAAGTGCTGCGTTGCCATTTAACTTATGATCCTTGCATTTTATTTCTGACCCTTGTGTTTTATAGGCAAGTCTCTAATATTTGGTTCTCACCAACGATGCTGTGTGAAACCTCATTCCATGGCCTTGTTTGTGCTCTTTGGCCAGGATCCTTCTAGAAAGGATCTATAAATAGATATCAAATTATTCCTATGGCAAATGTCGATCCACAACCTCAAATTTCTCAGCAGAAAGGCTGAGCAGAGGCTGGCTCCCTGCAGCAGCACAGAGGAGTCTGGGCTTCCCATGGGCCAACCCAGAGCTAGAGAACAGAAGCCTCTTCTCCAGGGACTTAGCAGCACAACTCCAGGCCCTGCCTGGCCGATGGGGAGTGTAGAAACAAAAAAGAAAAGGAAAGCGTGCTGAGGGAATCTGAAAGTGTATAGGATGGTGGTCTTTAAAATTCTATCTTTCCTAACTGGCATTCTTCTGTAGAGTTTTCTAGAATTACCTAAGTAGCTCTCCTGAGGAAACCATTAAGGGTCTCTCGAAGTTACCACCCCACACAAGCAGCTCCCCTCTGGATTCATGGATCGTCATTATTTTCATACACTTGAAATTACTATTTTCATCTTTGATGCTCAGTCATCCCAAACATAGCCAGGGAAGCCTCTCCAGTGGGCTTGCGAGTCTGCTGACACCTCCACTGATCTGTGGTGCCCTCTTGTTCCCCAGCAACGCAAGGTGTCCCAGCACTTCCCTTACCCCAGAATCGGACATAAAATCCTAATGTCTATAAAACTGGGAACAGCACTTAGATACTAAGTCTGGACTCTGCATGTGCTCATGGCCATGGATTGTCCTATTAGGGTGTGAATTACAGTTTTATATTTTTAGACAGAATCTAATTAAGGACCATAAATGGTTTCCTGATGCTATAACTTCAATATTTCAGTTCAAATTTTATATTTCAGGATAGTCTTTACTGCTTTGATGATATAATTATATGTGTTTTCTCTTAGATGGAATTTTTTTTTGCTCTTTTTAAACTTCATCTTACAATATAATACTATTTCAAAATTCCAATGTGAGTATTGCTGCTAACAACAACACATCTTTATTAAAGGAGGCCTACTCTTGCTTTCTTGTGCATCTCCCTGAGAGTTTATACCAAGAGTATTGTCCTTAAGTCTCTTGGACTCTTTCTTTACTGGGTATGGTATACAGCTAGGTTAATTTATTTGGGTTTATATTTAAATTCACCTATGTTATGTAATTTTATATTTGAATATATTAAAGACATGTGTAGTTCAAAATTGAAAATTATATGAAAAGATTACTCAGAAATGCCACACGGCCATTTTTCTCTCATTCATTGTCTGTTGACCCCAAGCCCTAGAGAAGATTCTACCGTTTCATTTTTCAAAATAATGACACACACATGCACACACTAGATGTCATTGTTAATGCATTAATAATCCTTTTTCATTTATTTTAAGGATTGCATAGATCTCCATTGAATGGACATACCATAGTTTTTCCAAATCTGTGCCATTTACATTATTTTGGCATATAATGCCATGAAGATTAACTGTGCGCCTGTTGTTTTACATTTGTGGCAATGAATCTTCCAGATACATCCCTGTAAGCAGTAGATGAGGAAGGGAAAATCAAAGGTAATTGCATATATGTAGTTTGCTTGAATAGTGCCAATTTCCCTGTCTGTAGAGTTGTACTACTTGTGTTCACACAGGCAATGAATCAGAGTGAACATTTGCCCACCATCTCCCCAACAGAGTCTGATCCAATCAGACTTTTGGATCTTGGCTTGACTGATATGTGAGAAAGGATACATCAGAATTGTTTTAATTGGCACTCACTGTGAGTGAAACTGAATACATTTGTTTGTGTTTGTGGACAATTTTACTTTCCTTTCCTGTGAACCACCTGATAAGGTCTTTCACTCACCTTTCCAGTTTTTCATCATTCCTTTTCTCCATTTCCAGCAATACTTTAGGGAAATACTATTTGTTTTTGATACAAAGTGTAACTATTTCCTCATGATCTATCACAGAATTTCTTAAAATTGTTGTTGTTGTTGTTTGTTTGCCTCATGCTACGTTTAAGCCATGGAGGCCATTTTTGGTGAAAACGCCTTCCTAACAAGCTGCCCTACTAAGGTGGCACCTGCCTGCCGGATAAATGCTAGAAACACACTCTTCTCGCTGCCTTTGGAGCTCTTCAGGTTCCTCATGGCAACGGTGGTTCTAAACTACTCCCCCTTCGTGGCAGGCTACCAGGTTCCAGCAAGGCCTTGAGGCTTCCCCTCTGGAAAGTCCAGCGATTGACTCTTGGGAGCCACTCTCAGGTCCACCAACCAGTTAAAGAGGATTGTTGGCGGCTTGATGCCAGCCACGAAGACAGCCCATCCCGGCCTTGGAATTGGCCACATTGGCCTTGAGTAAAACCTTCACAGGAACCACTGGTTGCTTACCTAGAAGGCAGAGTGCTGGAATTTCCTGACGTCCTGGGAAAGGTTGTTCACAATGTCTTCCACCAGTCTGCTACCAAATGTTTGTTCAGTGAATACGCGTGTGTCTGTATCAGCTTGCCTCTGCGCAGGAAGCAGAAGGGGCTCCCACTAGGAGTGCGCAGCAGGACCCATCCACAGGAGACATTGGGGGTGGAGGAGGGAGAGGGCCCGGGACGGTGCGGTGTCCAGGACTAGGATCTGCCATGTGGCACCCAGGTGACCTCTGAAGGAGGTACCAGAGGAACATGTGCTTTGGCTTTGCTACCCTTCCTTCCTCAGATACCCCACCAGAGATCCCAAACCACCTGGCAGGAGAGCTGAAGGAGCCCCTGTGCTGGTCCATGACCTTCAACTCCCTAGGGAAGGAACCAGTAGGGAAAGATGAGGATTGGAACAGCTGATCCTCACCTGCTTTGGACTTCAGCTGCTGGCCAGTGTCTGCCCACAGAGCCACAGACCATTTGCCATGTGCAGCTTCCAGGGAAGAGATGGGGCGGGAGAGCCTGAAAGTGGGCCAGCATCGCTGGTGCACAGAGCGGGCATTTAGGGTTGTCAGGGATCAGAGGGGCGATGCAGGAGGTTTCTTTCTCTGGGTAAATCAGAGACTGGAGCAAGGGTGGGACTTTGTGCGGGAGAGCTCAGCAAGGCCCGGGTGAGAGTGACTTCCGAGGCCAGAGCTCTTAATGCCACTGGTCCCCCTCCCTGCCCCCAGCGGCCCTGGCTTCAGAGCCTGCATGGGAGGGCAGCTCATCTGTGTGGTGGCGTTACTCCAAAGGTCTACATTAGATGCAGTTCTCAATTCTCTTATGCTATTAAATATTTGGTTTTTAATTTGTTTGTTTTTGAGTGTATGATCCTCAAAATCTTTTTCCTGTTTGAAACTGGATCGGAGCATTTCTGCTTTTATTCAGTGGGCATGATTTGCCTGTGGGCCGTTTCCCACCTGGTCACCCTCCTTTGTGGCTGCTGGTGACATCCACCACTAGGAGGCTGAACGGTAGACAATTTTCATGCAGCTGCGCTGCAGGCAGTACAATAGTCCCCTGTATAGATTCAAGGAGGGTTAGGGACTTCTTAATTAGCAATAAAATTCTTGGGAGGTAGACCCTGGGAAACTGCAACCAGAGCCCCCTGGGGCCACCCCCACGCAATAATGTTTGGAGCAGCTTCGAAAGACTCGGGCACACATCGACGGCTCTGTCCTCCCCCCAACCCCTCCTCTTCTTGTTTGAGAATTCTTTTACTCTGATCTGCAGTCAGGACTCAAAATTAAATTCTTCTGCATTATTAAATTGAGTATTTGGCTTAATATTTAAAAATCTGAGACCAGTTGAGACCCAAAAGCACTCCATCAGTGCCCCACGATCCTACTGAAATTAAAAGCTTGCTGAAAAAAAACGCAGCTGGAGGATGAGTAGGGAGCGCTCCTGGGGCCCCGGCCGTTCATGGGTCCCTGAGCTTTCCTCTCCAGGCCCTGTTCTGAGCCCCCGCTGGCCCCCGAGTGCATTCGCCAAAGTGGAACTGGAAGGCGGGACAGGGACCCACCTCCTCTCCTCCTCCTTGCTCCCTCTAACAAGGTCCCACTCTGGATGGCGAGGCATGCTTCTCTCCGCAGCCCTGCAGAGCCTGCCTGCAGACGGCACTGAGCACATTCTGAGCCTTTACTGTGTATTTCAGCAGCTCATTTGGCTCTCAAATATGAAAAAGTGCAAATTTCCTGTTGGCGTGGCTTTGATTTTTTCCCCTTCTTCTCCAAGACAAATCAAATGAGAACATTCAGGATATCCTAGACACGGAGGCTCGACTCGTAGATCAAAACGCCTCATTTGCCTTTCCTGGTGACGTTTTGCTCCATGTGAAATTACAGCAGAACTTGGCAACCCAGCCCATGTGTAGAGTTCCTGGGACATATGTCAATTTTATGTCTAATTTTTACGAGTAGGATCTGGGTGCTCTATAGATCTAAATGCAGTGCACAATCCCAGAAGCTCCATTTGTCTATTTGCTTGGTGTATTTACTTCTCCTGCTTTCTACATGGCTTTTTGAGTTTTCATTTCTATTCTAACAGTGTATGTTTAAGTTTATAAATAAAACGCAACCACTTGGCAATACCACTATGCATAAGAAGAGGGTGCTTCTCCTCCAGGTGGGCGACGAAGGCTCTGACACCTCCAAAACCATCCAGCCAGCCCCGCAAAGGCACTTCCCCAGGAGCCGTGCAGAGGCATCCAGGCCCTGGAGGGTCCTGTCCTCAACGGAGGGGAGCAGCTGCAGACGCACATCCGCTTCTCATCAGCTTTCAGCTCTGGGGACCCTGGGGTGAGCTCAAGGTGTTCAAACCTGGAGGGAGCAGTGGGTTGTCATGTGAGCAGACTTCTCACCGCGTGACGCACAGGCTACCGAGCTTCCCAGGTGGTGCAGCCTGAGGTCTCCACGTGGCTGACCAAGTTAGGAAGAAAAGCTAGGGAAATCAGATCTTATTCTGAGGTGAACACAGATGAGCTAAATTGATATCGGAAATAATTATTACAATTCAAGGAGGGCCTGTTCAGATGTGTGCTTTGAGAGATGGTGAGTCTGCATGAAGGAGTGGCCATTGCCCACGCCCATGCATCGGTTCTGAACCATGTTCCTCGAGGCCGTCAGGTCCATTCACTGCAGCACTCTGGAACAGTAACGGGCGGGCGCTAGGCCACGTGTGTCTGTCCACAGCATTCAACATGCTTAGCTTGCTGGCCACAACAGAAGCACTCGTTCAAACTGGAAACCAGAAGGACGTGAAGTTCAGTTGAGGAGGGCGGCAGTCCCGGGCAGCAGCCTGGAGAGCGACCCTCAGCACATGTGGCTCACATCCTGCACCTGGCTCAGTGTCCTCTTCCAGGAGGCCTGCTTCCTCCTGTGTCCCCAGGTCCTCTGGGAAGATTCCTTGCCATACCAAGTAGCAGCCCGTCCTTTGAACCTGCCGTGGTCTGTTGAAGGAGCTCACCGCCACGGACCTCCGTGGTCTCCTACCGATTCGGTTTTAGGTAGAACTTCCTGGAACCTTACACAGAAGTCTCTGAGCACCATCTGACTAAACTAGAAGTAGAACTACTCTAGTAAGTGATAAGTGCATTTCCTCTGCAATTTATTGTCAATTCACCCTGAATACAGACAAGGCTTTTGCCAACAGGCCCCTTTCCCTGAATTGTCAAAGAAAAATTTCAAGAAGACTGAGCAACATCAACTGGCAAACATTCATAGATGGTTATTTTGGTGCCTATTTCCTCCACTAAAATAGAAACTGAATAGTCAAGCTTTATTGATCATCCTCACTTCTTGTTTCATGAAATAACTTCCCATTTCTTTCTACTGATTTGAAAGGAATCTTAAGCCAACATACCTAGTCTGATATTCTTCAGGTTAGTGAGAACCCACTGTATGCAGAAGAACAATCTCTCTAGAGACCCAAGGACACTGTGCACATATGAAGCACCTGAGTCCAGTGGCTCCCTTTCCAAGTCATCTGTACTTGTGTGAGTGGATGGCCACCTAGTGTCTCCACCAGACAGCACACTGTGATGGGGCCAGGGTGATGCCAGCTCTCAGCAGGGCTTACTATGTGGGGAGTTGGCATTCACCTGGGTGATGAAAACTCGGTGTCTCAGAAGGTTGGCCACAGAAGTCAATTGACCTGGCTCCTCTTCGGCTTTTGCAGAAGATGGACAGCTGAAGTGCTCCTCCTCATTCAGCTGGGCCGAGGTAGGAATCACTGAGAACCTGTCCACTTGGAGACTTCAAACAACCCTAATCACTGAACCACTGGTCATCAAAACCATTCTGGCTTCAACATACTATAAAAAACTGTGACAGATAAGAAATGATAAGCATTTTATTGACATAGTGGAATTGATCATTAATCATTGAAAGTGTTCAAACTACCCTTCATTTGCTTTTCTTCTTCAATGCCTTTCAAAAAAATCCATGAATCTGATGACCTGGACTTTATTTTTTTATTTCTTTTTATTTTGGTGGGTTCTTTTTTTTTTTTTTTTTTGTCTAATAAAATATTACATGATTGCTGCAAAAAGTAAAACAATACATCACAACAGTATCTGAGGTGAGGTATTATTCTGATTTAATGCCTAAGTTTCAGGGAAGTTGAAAATTTTTATTATTAGAGCTTTAGAGTTCTACATAGTAGTTGGGCTCATCCAATAAACTCATCCATGCATGGAAGTCGATTTCAGTTCATGGCCCCTTCCCCTCCGGCCCTCCCTCCACTTCCCCCTTTTCCTTCCTCCAGGAGACTTCCTCCCACTCATCTATTAATCTACTTTTGATTGTGATGACCTGGTCTCAATATTACAGTCAGGAGCAGTTCCATTCTACTATGCCACCCAAAAATATAGAACTGTGTCCCCAAGTAGATTAAGTGCATGGAACAACTTATCATGGGCATATCTTCTAAGGACACATTTGTTGTTTCAGCTTCTATCATCTCAGTTCCACAAAGGGTAAGACATGAGCGAAATACACACCAATGTATGCATATGCCCTCACACACACACACACACACGCACACACACACACACAAAACACATGCATGCACACACGCAGCCTGCATTTATTCCAGATATTCATTCTAAGCTTCAAGGGCCTCTGTCCTAGGCCAGGCGTCTTTGCCCTGACCACTGCTTTTTGTGATCTCCAGACCTGCTGGGCTCAAGCCTGGTACAGCGCCCCTGCAGACACAAGGCTCCTAGATGCTCCCCTGTCCGTCTCAGTGGTGGAATGCTAGTCTTTGTTTCCTTTCCTATACTGTTTCCTCCCGGCAAAACTTGGCACTGGGCAGATCTGTGTTGGCCTCCATCCAGGTAATTTAGTAGCACGAGTTTCTCATTATGAAACGGGCTCACCTGTAGGATGGTCCCCTGGTCTGGACACCGAGTCTGGCATTATTATTATTAAGACGCTGCTTCTGTACGACATATGTTTTCAGCATAGACTGTTAATTTCCCTGTACACCAGCCTAGAGAGGAGCCTAGAGGGGTGGCGCTTTTTGTTCTTGTTGGGAATTGGGAGAGCAGCTAGCTAAATTTCCAGCTGTCCTCTGCACTTTACTATTTAAAATTAGAGATGACAAAGACCACGATTATAGAAACAAATTGCCAACAAGTCAGCTCAGACACTCCAGGTAGGGTCTTTCTGCTGCTCTGAATCGTTCAGTAAGCGTTTCAATTTTAGGTCCCACATGTGTGTGGAACCACGATTACAGGACATATAACTGTCCTTTTGTTTTAAATCAGGTGTGGGTTCCCTCGACCGAAGTATCTTACTCCTCCACCGCTGATCTTTTCTCAGGTTAAGAGAAAAGGATCAGACGCTGGGGTCACTCTGCAAATGTTTCACGTTAGTGCAGAAATTGCCTTCATGTTCTGAGATGTTTAAGCACCTATGACGTTGTCGCCAGCCATCTGGGCTGCTGGGAACACTAAATCAATCTGTTGTATGCACAAAGCCAAGTAATTTATCTGTCAGGTAGTATTTCATTTAAAACATATTTCTGTGCAAAATGAAATACGTAAAATAGTCCATTTCCATATCCAAGTCTGGCCGTTCCCATTATTTCACCATAAAATTGTCTTTTTAATGGAGCAAGAAGGTCCTTGGGCACCTTGGCCTTCCACCCAGGAAGGAGCTTCTATTTACATTATGCAAATGTCCAGTGACATTTGGGAGAAGTGCGAGATCCTGCTTGATTATTGTGTCTTTCCCAAACTACTTTTGAACACTACTCTGATGAGCGCTGGAGTCAGAAGGTCAGCTGAGATTTTCCATGATGGCTTCATGACAAAGTAGCAGTCCGTGATCCAATTTGATGCCGTTAGAAGCCAGCGCTCTATTTCATAGCCTTATACTGGGGGCTGAGCGAGCTTTATGAAGCTTGAGCTTAATCTCCCTCTCAGATTTATGCTCCTCAACTCTGCAGACGTGGAGGTGCCTCCTGGCACTCCTTCGCTCCTCCGCCGTCAGACGCCCGTTTGCATTGTGGGCAGCGTGCGTGCTCCGTACAGTGTATATACCTGTTCTGTTAAATTATTTCGTTTTTCAATCATAAAAACCAAGCAGGAGTTGGATGAAAAATAACTGGCTCTCTTCCACCATTTTTGTATTTTTCTTTCCCTACAAATAAATGAATCATTCCTAAGTTGATGCATTTAATATGGGGATCCCAGTCTGGTATCATTTCTCCAGACCTGGGATCTGATTAATGACACACCATTTCAGCTAAATTTATGTTCCCGTTCACCTGGGAAAATGCAGTTTGTTCTTCCTTCACAAACAGAAAGGAAATGTGCAGGAATCAGCTTTCTCACACCTGAGACAGAGAGAGCTGTGGAGTGTGGTTTAGAAAGGGCTGTTTGGAAAAAGAAAAGCATATGTAGGTGTGAAAATACGGAATCTAGGAGCTTGTTTCTATGGGGTTAATTTTCACAGGAGCTGAAACTCCTTTCAAATGCACGATTTCTATTCAGATGCTCCAGGTACGAAGGGTGTTTGAGCATCTACTGCAAAGGCGCCCAGCTGCATATCGCCATTGACTCCCCTTGCCTGCTTGTGCCTTCTGTCCTCCCTGCCCACCGGGGGCCAGGCAGGGCAGCTGGAGCCTCCTTGTTAAGCCTGGGGAGGTGACCATGGATTTAGCTACCTGGCTGTATTAAAGAATCAGTTCAATACAGACCGGCACTAAATTCCCTTTCCTTAAATATGCCTACTGTCAAGAAGAGCTGCTGTGATAGTTTCGATACTTCATCTAAGCCCACTAGGTCTGCTAATGCTGGGTGCAGGATTTCCACCTGCAGGAAGAGGGACTCGCCACCATCTGATCATTTCAGTTCCCTGTTCAGTGGACGTGATGAAGAGGGCTCTCTAAAACTGCAGTTGGTGGGAACATAGAGACCGTGGAGCAGCTGAGCACAGAAGAGAAATGGGTCGCATGCACGGCTAGCATCCCTGGCTGCCCCCGCAGGTCTGTGCTGCCGCTGGGTGAAGTGGGAGTCATTTCTGCTCAGCTCCAGCTTCCATCCCTGGTTTTCCAAGTTCTACTGAATTGTTCCTGGTGGCAGCCAGAGTCACCATTCACCTTACACGCCTTATGTCCTCCCTAATCCTGATGACAAGCCTTTGGTGGCTTCCCTATTCTCTAGGAGTGCACAAATGTTCGCAGTCCCTCCCTGCCTGAGCCCTGCCTGGACCCTGGAGTGCGACTCCTCTCCGACTGGCGCCTTCCTGGGTTTGCTCGGTTCTGCCCTTCCTGCACCGGAGGGACTCCCACAAGCCCTCGGCCACAGCTCACATAGCCTTCCCCACACGGGAACCAGGCAGCCGGAGGTCCCCGTGCCTTGCAGCATCTCACGGCTGGCAGGGGCTGAGCCTGGGACACACACTCCATCCTCTGCGTGAACCCCACATCCATGTGCTCCTCTCCTTTCTCTGGGAGGTAGCCTGGTGGGCTCTTGCTAATTTAGCTCATTAACAAATGTTTGCTGAGCATCCACCATGTGCAAGGTACAGTTCTGAGAGCCAGGCACAACATGAACCAAGAGTGAGACTCCAAGTCCTGCGCCAGGGGAGCCGTCTCTGTGCTCTTGCTTTGCTTGGAGAATCACACCCAAGGTTACATGAGGCTTCTCTGTACCTCAGAGGTCTGATCCCAGCCTGCTGTCTCAAACCCACATCCCAAGTGGTGGGTGGAGTTGTAGAACACGTGGTCATCTGGGTGGAAGCCCATCCTGGTGCTTCTGGGTCCAGGACTGGGGAGTGGGTTAGGACAAGGGCCATAACTGGGTTTGAGCTGGTGTTGGGCACAGAACATGGGCTTTTCTTCCCAGGAACTTGCGACCCCATCACCTGATCCCTTGGGTGTTTAGCAACTAAGCAGGACTAAGTCAGGAGGCACTGTGTCCCCACAGAGTCAAGAGAACTCAGTCCAGGAGGCTACTTGCAGGCTGCTGAAGGGAGGGTTCATCATGCTCTCCCTTCTTTTAAAAGTGCCCCTGTGTGTAGGAGAAGCAGAGCACTGGGAGAAAGGTCGTGGTCATGACGCTTAGCCAGGAGCAAGTGCGACACGCATTCCTGTGGATCCACACACGCAGAGTCTACCCTTGGACAAAACACCCGGATGGTTAACCAGATCAGTTCTGGCATTTGCAGGTAGATGAATGGAGTTAGAGAATATCAGGCTAAGTGAAACAAGCCAAACCCAAAAAACCAAAGGCCGAGTGTTTCCTCTAATACGCGGAAGCTAATTCACAGTAAGGTGGGGGGATAGGGAAGAGCAAGTCACTTTAGATTAGGTAGAGGGGAGTGAAGAAAGGGGAAGGGGTCTGAGGAAGGAAGGATCGTAGAGTGGAACAGACATTATTACCTCATGTACATGTACGACTGCATGACCAAGGTGATCCTGCAACATGTACAAGCAGAAAAATGAGAGATTACACTCCATTTATGTATGATCTATCAAAATGTATAAACACATTCTACTGTCATGTACAACTAATTAGAACAAATAAAATTTAAGAATTAAAAAAAAAAGCTCCATGTAATCTACGAAAGCTGACGGGTCAGGCATTACTAGGTGCTCGGGGTTTCCCGAGGATATTGATGGGTCCAGGCGAGCAGGCGAGCATGCGTGTGCGTACTTCCTGCTTGTTTTGTGCGACTCTTGCAAGAGGAAGTACCAGGATTTCTGAAATCCAGAGAAGGGATGCTCTGCGGGGATTTGGAGCTTTTCCTGGAGGACTTCTCCACTTCCCTTTCCCTCCTGGAAGCTGCTCGGGAAAATGGGGATGCTTTATCTACAAGGCAGCAGAGAGACAGGCAGCAAGAGACAGAATCAGGATGTGGCCTCCGGTGTCCCTGGGCCTGGGGAAGGGAACTACTTCCCTTTCCAGCAACACAAAGCACAGCTGGGGCCACCTGCCTATCAGGTGCCTCGTCACCAAGCAGTCCCATAAGGCCCAGTTAGTGGGAAATAGCAGAATCAGGCGGGCTCTGTCCACCCGGGAGCACAGGCCATGAGGTTTGCCCTCCCTGGTTTGCATTCCCAGGTAATGGTCCTCTAAATGGTGGCAAGGCCACTCATTGGAACTGACACCTGTGATGGGCTTAGACAAACACAGGGGCCTGGCTGGCCTCCTGGAGCCCTGGGATGGGGAGTGACCCTACATGGTTATCATTTGTTTGAAATGATCAGCTCATTTCCCACAGGCCATGGGATATCAGCGGGCTCCAAATCGGAACAGACTGGGCCTCATTGCCTGATTACCTGCAGGCCCCGCTGAGGCCTGAGGTTGGGCAGTCCAGTGCTGTCTCCCACTGTCCAGGCGGGAATACAGAAGGGGTGACGTGACCAGGAAGGCCCTGTTTGCAGGTTGCACACCTAGACCTGGAGGGCAGGTGCAGCAGTGACAGGGACAGCACCTGCCCTCGGAGGGGAGGGCCCGCTACAGGAGGAGGGCTCTGGAGCTGACCCTCAGAGGCCTGCCACCACAGCAATTTAATGTCACACAGTTCTGGGGACCAGAAGGCCAAAATCAGGTGTCAGCGTGGCCTCTAGTATGCTTCCTTGGACTTCCAGGGTGGCCGGGGACTCCCTGGCTGTGGCCTCCTCTCTCCAGTCCTCCATCTGCCCAGGTGTCCTGTGTCTGCACAAGGTCTTCCCATTTGTGTATCTGAATTTGGGTCCACATTTCCCCCCTTTATAAGGACACATACGTACTGCATTAGAGCACAGCCTAATAACCTCATTTTAACCCAATTATTTCTGTAAGGACCTTGCTTCCAAATAAAGTGGAGTTCTGAGGGAACAGAGATTGATTTTGACATATCTTTTTGGGGGTGGTCACAACCCAAACCACAACAGGAGTCATGGACCACACGTTGTTTCTGGAGCATAACCAGAGCCCTGAGGTATGGGGGGGTTGCAGCCCCAGCTATGGCCCCACAGTGTCCTGCATAAGCCGGAGATGGAGATGGCACTTCTGGCACCCAGACCTGTCGTCTGCTCAAGGGGGTCCATTACACACAATGGAACTTCCTCCTGGCCATACGAGAGATTCCAGCACCAAGTTGGGAGATGGCCCAAGCATTGGTGCCTTCTTTGGGAACTGCTGTTCTGGGAATCGACCAGTTACAGATCTGCAGTGGCCATGAGGGTGGTCCTGAGCTTGGGAGTGTGGCGGACATGATGTGACCCGGAAGGAGAAAGGAAGCAATGGTGGAAATGGAGTTCTGCACGGCCTCTCACCTGAGCCCTGATCTCTTCTTCGTGGAGCCTCTGTGTGCCATCAGCAGTACATGCCTGGTCACAGTCAGGGTCTCCCTGATGCAAGGCACCCCTTAGTCCACCCCCTGCAGTAAGTAACCTGACCAGGTCGAAGAGGGTGTGGGGAAGCTGGGGGACAGTGGACCCTCTGCCTGAGGGCCAGGCAGTGTGTAGGGACCTGGTGGGCAACTTGAGGGGGCTCCTTTCACCTGGTCTCAGCCTCTGTGTTGACTTAGAAATGAACCAGGCTTCCTTTCCTTCCCCCATCCTCTCCCCTCTCCCTATCTTTTCTCCACCAGAGGATCAGGAATCCACATTAGGGACTGGAGTTACCAAGGCAAGTTTGTTCTACCCAGTGGTGACAGGATTTAGGAAAGGAGGCATTGATATATTTGCTTTTAAACTCAGGTTTGTCCTGCCAAGTCTCCTCAGCAAGTAAATGCAGTATTTACCTAAGTGATGGCAGAAATCTGTATCATTCCTCTTTGCAAAAATCTGGATGAAACCTGCTAAGATAAGCGAATGGTGGTAGACTGCATTCCAGGGGAAGCTATTGTGTCTACACGGGGAGGTGATCAAGAGGGATTTTTTTGCAAAACAGGAGCTCACTCGTCCAGATCACTGATGGAGGAAGAGGTGGGAAGTGGAGGCCCGCCCCCCTGTTCTGTTGGGCCTGAGTGCCAGGTTTGCCTTCACTTTCTGGCACAGGAAGGTCCATGGAACCAGCAACTCACACACTTCCCTCCCGCCTTTGGCCCAGGAAGGTCTTGTTCCTCTAGGTCTGAGAGATGGAGACCTAGGAGGAGACACTAGGAGGTTGACCGACCAGGGAAGCCAACCATAAAAGCCCAACCCCTCCTGCCCTGGGCCAGGCACTTGCCACCACCCAGCCATGCCCTGCTCTTGCCACTGTGCTGCTGCCTCACAGACAGAGAAGGAGCGACCGACTCACACTGTAGGGAGATGCCCAAACGTCCCCGCTTGCCTTTAGTAATGGGCTTGGCCTGGGCACAGGGACCATCCTCCCACCTACTCCGCAGCGTGTGGGGCTGGGCATGTGGCACAGCTGGTGGAGGGCTTGCCCAGCACGTGCAGGGCCCTGGGTTTGATCCCCAGCACTGAAACAGAAATCCTATGCCACCGCTTCCTAGCAGTCCTTTCTCTCCGTGCCTCAGTTTACCTCACCTACAATAGGGGCCAGAATACCATATTACCTCTCTTCTGAGATGACTTAACTCCATGACATGTTTGTGATTGATGGGCATGTGTCATGGGGTAGTATTCATTTCTGTCAGACGATATTATCAACCACAAGACAGATCCTGATTTGAGAAACACTAAAATGTGACAAATGGCTGAGCCAGGGGCTACCCAGCACGTGCCTCAGTGTGCACACACGGAGGGCAGGGCAGAGATCTGCCCTGCAGTTGGTACACAGAGGGCTCAGGGGGCGAGAGTTGCACTTATTGTTACTGTCAGCCTAATTTGGAGTGACGTAATTATGACATCAGGACCAGCCCAGTCATGTCTCAGCATGGAATTCACACACTGAGCTACTGAAGTAGTGGGGACACCTAAATGACACCTTGTGCTCCTGTGTCAGACGTCACTGGAGTCAGAGCTAAGCTTTCGAGGGAAGTGTTCAATTTAAACCTTCACTTTACCACACATTAATTTCCTGAACGCTGAGCTGACCGAGTAGCACAGCAGTGAAAACACCTGTTCAAACACCTCTCCTTCTACTTAATTAAAGTTGGCCATGAGCTGTGCTTTCCCAAAGGTGGGCAGAGTGCATGAACCTGACGGGGAGGCCCTGGTCACCTGCTTGGTAAGAAGGGCCCACTCTGGGGCATGTGCCGGGTGGGTCCTGGTAGAGGACACACTCTCAGGACGCCCTTCCCCAGGGCCTGCTGGCAGGTGCATGGAAGCTGAGGACAGGGCCGGCAGACCAGTCACAGCCGCCAAATGGCTTCCACTCCTGACTGCTTCACATTTCCTGGGCCAAATGGGCCTCAGAACAGACCCGAAAATGTGTGTGTCAGAAGCTGGAAGCTGAGCCGTCCGGTTGAAAAGAGTTTGCACGACAGCCCAGAGCACACCCGTGCCCTCCTAAGACACGGCTTCTTCCAAATGGTCGCAGACCCGCCTGCGCTGGCTGGAGCTCCGGTGCTTCCAACCAGCCACCTGGCCAGGCCCCTCCACCCCCAGCTCAGAACACACTTGGCTAAGACACGGACCAGAGGCCTGGCTGGACTGCAGCCCCCTGGGGACCGATGACCATCAAACTCAGGTTACACGGACTGGGGGAGTGTGGAAAACAGGATCAGGGTGCTGATGGAGATGGTTCTGTCCCTTAGGTGGTTCCATGGCCTCATGCTTCAGACTGAAAATCATCCTCGTTTCCAGACACAGCATGGAACCTTGGGAAATAAAGGTGTTTTGTGAAAAAGTCCCGCGTCTGTGGAGCACCGAGCTCAGCCAGAGGCTTGTTCAGAACCCTGGAGAGCCAACATATGGGAGGGCGTCAGAGAGGAAGAGCGGGGTGAACATGGTTTAAATCATAATAACTTCATAAAACAGAGTTTTCTTGTAATATTCTTTGGTAATGTTGAGCTGAAAATAGATTTACAATCAAAATGGGCTTAATCTGATATTAAAGAATTCTCCTAAAATCCCCCGACCAATTGAGATTTCTCCCCCTTTGGTTTGTTTTGCATTAGCTCCTCCAAGAGGCGGAGAATGTAAAGAAGTATATTGACATTAATTAGAGGGGATTCTATGTTGCTTAGTGGGGCCCTTTCAGCTCTGGGTCATCTACTGCCGCAGCCTCCTGGTTAACCTAGTCGGGCCTGGCTGCCCAGAGGCCAGGACACGGGGCCTTTGGGCAGCCACACACCCCGCTGCTGCTGGCACAGCCAACCCAACCCACATTCCTGAGTCCAGGTCCCGTGTGTGCGTGCAAAGGGGTAGCACATCTAGGTCCCCAGGGGGCATCTCGGCACGTGCCCTGACCCTCCCCTTCTGGCCAAATCCCTGATCCCCCAATGGGAAGCTGGGAAGCGAGCAGGTTAGAGGAGGCTGCCCTGGGGTTTCTGGCCTTCAGGAGAGGTTGGGGCGTCTTCTCGAAGGTAGTGAAAGAACATAACCTGTGCTTGTCATTTTGTCCTGATAAAGGGCCTTTCATAGAGGGGCAGCGAATCTCTCTCATAGCACATTCATTACTTCAGTTGATGAGGTCTAATAAAAATTCTTAATTAAAAATAATTGCATTAATGATAATATTATAATCAGAACCATAATTCCTATTTTCACTATAAAATCACTCGATTTTGAAACAAATCACCAGCCAGCTCTCACTTGGCTTCGTATTGGCAGAATTAATGAAATAGGAAAGAGAATATTTTAAGGAAAACCGCCAAGCTGTGAACAGCTTCTACAGGACCAGCGTGGACCGTGTCCCCCTTTCTGCACACAGCACCCCAGCTCCACGTGGCACCCTGGGGCCCAGGTCTTCGGGGCTTGGTGGATGCCACGCTGACTCTCCAGGGATGCAGGGTGTTTTCCATCTCCTCTGTGTCTTCCCAGTTGGATACCACTGGACACAGACAATGAATCACCGTGACTTGGGGAAGATGGCCATGGACCCAAGACTGGAAAACCTCACCTTTTTCCAGGGTGTTCCTGCGCCCACTGCCTTAGCCCATGAACTTCCTCAGAGGGTGCAGGGGGAATTTAATTAGAGTGCAGGAAAGAGAGACCCAACCAGTACTGGTGGTGGCCCAGATGTCCTGTCACCAGGCCCACAGAGTGGCTTGGAGGGGAAATTGTGCAGTGCAGCCTTGTGTTCTTAAGGGTGCTCTCGGCCCTGCAGACTCAAAGCCACATGCCTGGTGCCTGCTCTAGTGGCTTTCAAAGTAAATCATGGCTTCAGATGAGTGTCACCCATGATTGATGAGTCTGAAAAGTGAAAGGTGACGAGGAGATGAATGACAGGCTGAATATGCCAGGCACAATGTCGAGGGTTTTTTTTAACTCTAATGATTTCATGTAAATCTGTCTTGGCTACAGAGGTTTATGAATAAACTCAGGGCCAGATCCTCAGTCATTCAAAGGTTCCGAGTTTTCAAATTGCACATTGCCTGCTGCCGTGAAGGGATTCTGAGAGGTGCTCCTGAGCGGCTGGACTCTTGGCTCCCGCAAGCCCCTTATTACATTTGGCAGGTGACAGTGGAGGGCGTTTTGCTACGTGCAGCTCTGGAAGCAGTGTTTCATCCCAGAGGACCTGTGGGAGGAGTAGAGGGAAGGAAAGCTAGCCATGAGGGCAGGTTGGCCAAGCCTCTTGGCCTTGGCAGGGGACCTCGGGCTGCAAGTGCATGTGGTGCCCTCAGACACATGTCCACCTAGAGTCTGTGACCTTGACCCTATTTGGAAAAGGGTCTTGGCAGATTGAATTAGGTTAAAAATCCTAAAAGAAACTCTTCCTAATCACCGTGGCAGGGGGTCTTTATAAGAAGAGGGGAGACAAAAGGAGAGAGAAAGGCCATGTGCAGATACAGGCAGACGCTGGACGGCTGAAAGCCAAGGGACCCCAAGGCTGCTGTGGCCACCAGGAGGTGGGGCAGGGGCCTGGAGCAGAGCCTCCTACAGGGCGCCAGGGGCACCAGCCCTGACCTGCCCTGGCTCCTGTGTGTGGGGTTCTGGTCACTTCTGTCCTCATGGAATTTCAAGTGCCTGCTTCTTCCTGGAGGCTTTTGACTTCATGTCTGAAACAAGGGCTCACTTTAGCGGGTAGATGCTCTTGGTCAAACACCTCCTCTGTTCTGTAGCCCATAAATACACCCCGCACCTCAAAGACGCCCTCTGGTTTCTGCTGCAGGTCAGGCTCCCCCAGCAGAGTCCACAGCAGGGATTGGATGCACAGGGCTAATCCAGGGGTGAACTTCCAGGCACCCTGAGAGGAGCAAGGCCGGCAAGCGTGGACAGGGGAAGGCTGAGCAAGGACGAGCTCTCAGCCACCATCCAGCTCAGGCCTGGTTCAGGACATGGGTGGCAAATCCATGTGACAAGGCAACTGGGCCTTGCACCTGTGTCCGTCAGTCATGTGCTGTGGCTGAGGAGAGAGTAGGGTGCATAAGCCCAGCATGCCCGAGATGGGGGCAGGTGGGCTGCGTGCACGCACAGTGGCCAGGAGATAGGAACTTGGGTGGGCATCGCCAGCAACTGCTGCAGGTGTGCCCATGGATGAGTGGTCCTTGGAAGACACCCTGTGCCCTCCTGGTCTCTGACCCATGCCAGAACTGTCACCCTAGTCATAGTATTGAGTCAAGTAGGACCTAGTTGTCCCATGGCTACTGGGCTTCAGTGTCCCTAGAAGAGACTAAATTATGGCCGATTCCCTCAAACACAGCCATTTGACGTCCCTGCGTTGGTGTGGATAGAGCAATGGCCAAGTTCTCGTTTTCATCATTCTCAACATTCCAGAGTGAAACACCGAGGAGCAGTGTGTTCTAGCTCAGTCTGTCCACTGGTTCCTGCAGGGCTCACTGCGTGGTGCAGGGAGCAAGGGCGCTGAGCAGCACCCACGCTGTGCCTGAGCGCGCGGGCCTAGCATCAGGAGAGGCGTGAGTGCGGCAGAAGGGCCAGGCAGCTCCCATGGCGGAGCAGTCGGAGAAGGACGCCAGGCAGGGCAGGCGTTGGCCAGGGGAGAGGAGCCTGGGATGGCCCCGGCCTCGACTCTCACAGGCAGCCAGGAGCAGCCGGCAGCCACGGTGGTGCAGGAGAGCAAGGCAAGGAGGCAGCAGGGAGCCAGGGACCCAGGGACGCGCTCCAGGGAGAGTCTAGGACGGCAGGCTCCAGGTCCATGTGAGACTAGGAAACCACAGCAAAAATGTAGTGTGACATTTTCCTAAATTTAAGTCTGGCCAAGGTCAGCACTGGACATCCTGACCCTGCACATGACTTTGGACGAGTTTCTCCCACTGAGTCTGCCCTGGCAGGACCCTCCTCCTGGGGTCTGTGTGAAGCTCTCTGGCCATGGCTGTGGCACCAACTACGTGCCAGGCACAGTCCGTCTGTGCAGAGCCTAGGGCAGTCCTGGGCAGTCCTGGCAGTCCTGGGCAGTCCTGGGCAGTCCTGGGCAGTCCTGGGAAGTCCTGGGAAGTCCTGGCAGTCCTGGCAGTCCTGGGCAGTCCTGGGCAGTCCAGGCGGGCTGTGCGTGCTCAATGCCTGTTTGCTGGACAGACATCCTGCCTCTCGTCCTGACCCTCAGGCACATGTGTGGCTGTCGACGTGCCATCTTTGTGTCCGTTTTACTATGACATGCTTTTTCTCCAGCAGCAGGGTTAACGGCTGCTCCGGAGGACCTGCCTTGCTCACGCAGGAGGCTACAGCCCGTGGGGTCTAGGAAGCAGGGCCACTGGCCTGCACCCCTTTCCTGCCCATCTCCACAAGTCGTCCACTCAATCTAGGGAGAGCGGGCAGGGAGCTGCCATGGGTCAGGCAGTCTCCATGAATTGATGAGGTTGGCTCCCTTGTCCCCGGCACACCAGCAGGACAGCTGCTTGAGGGAGGAGCCACAGGCAGCTAGAGACTGGCATGTGGCAGATGTGGACTCCCTTTACCTTTGTGACTGAGCTTCGGGGACAGCACACTGCTTAGGCCAGGATGTGAGGCAGGCCAGGTCAGATGGTGCCCTTGCTGCTGCCCAGAGCTCAGTCCCCTGGTTCCGAGAGGATAAGCTCTCAGGAGAAGGCAGAGAAGGTCGGAAGCTGGAGTCACACACTTTGCTCACATGGCAGAACTTCTGGTGCTGTTTGGGCTGAGGTGCCCCCCATTCCTCTCTCCTCCTGTTATCAGCCACGTCTTTAAAGCATCAGGCAGTGTGTGTCTCCTGTCCACTACCAACGGGCCAGGTAAAAGGATAGCCATTGCAACGGAGCAGGGGAAACAGCCATGGGACACTATTGTTTATTTCTTTTTTGGTACTAGGGATCGAATCCAGGGGCACTTTACCACTGAGCCACATCCCAGCCCTTTTTGGGGTTTCACTATGTTGCCAAGGTTGGCCTTGAATTTGTGATTCTCCTGCCTCCTCAGCCTCTGAAGTCTCTGGAATTACAGGCATGCACCACCATGCCCCGTGTGGCATGAGAAACTGGACGATTCCTGAGATTTCTGAGCCTGATTCAAAAACTTGACTGCAGGAGCCCAGCTGTGTCACCAAACAGACAAAACCCCATTTTACATAGCACTTCCATTCAGGGAAGCGTCCCCCGAATACGTTTTAAAACATTCTGTGACATTTTCCTGGAGCATAATGTAGCATTAATGAGATACTTAAGGAGAAACACGGAGCTGGCCTTGGCGCGGTGACACTGTGACCTCACACACTACATGCAGGTCAACCATTGGGGTCAGAGCGGAGCGGAGCTTCCTTCCTCTTGCTCTTGGAGTGAGAAAACGCCCTTCTGCTGTCACAGGGGATAAAGACTGCCCGGGGAGGCTCTGGTCCAGACCCAGCAAGTCCTCCAGACCAACTTTGGGGAAGAGAGCCATGCAGAGAGGGAAAGGAGCAGACAGGGGACAGAGGGCAGCTTGGCCACTTGGCTCCTCACAGCTTCTGGCTTGGAGGAGGGAGGCCGACTTGGAGGAGGGAGGCACTCATCCCCAGAAGCGGCCATGACGCCCTTCCTTTCTGTGGGAACTGCCTTGGCCTTCTAAGCCTAGTGTTTCAGAGGCTGTCAAGGACCCTAAGGGTCGAGAGTGAAGGTTCCAGAATGGTTGTGGCTGTCCCAGCAAGTTCTAAGCTCTTGCCTTATGAACTCTGGTCATGACCCACACTCCCAGGGGTGGGGCAGTGGCCCAGGTAGCCAGCAGATTTGCTGACCCACAGGGCCTTCCCTCCGCCTGGTCAGCCTGCTCCTCCTCATCAGCTGGCTGTGGCTTGGTTGGGAACCACACACACACCTGCTCCTGGAAGCAATGACATGGGTGTCCCTGGCTGAAGCCCATAATTAATGTGCTCCAGGGATTTCTGCTTCAGAACCCATGCCAGGAGAGTGCTTCCAGAGATCAGGAGCCAGGAGTAACATTTCAGGAGACACGTGGGCAGTTTCCCTGTTCCAGGCCACCCTGGACAGCTTGACATCACCTGCAGGCATCTGGGGACGCAGCCCAAATGTCCTTCTGTGGTCCAGCTAACGTGCTGGGGCCTCACTCATGACGGTACCCAGAGTCACAGCGGCAGGCCTCCGGAGGGCAGGTGTGTGGACAGGGGGGACAGCAGGCAGGCAGGGGACAGGCTCAGAATTGGAGAGTGAGGAGCTGATGTAGAGCTTCCTAGGGTGGGAGGCTAGCCTGCTGGGTGGGAGAGCCCGGAGACACCCCTCCACACTGGCGCAGGACTTGTCCTATTTCAGTAGAGGGGCCAAGAGCTCCTCCACCTTGCTTGGATTCCATTGGTATTTGTCGAATGTCAGAGTCAATGTGAATAAACAAACAAGAACCACCAATAGAGCCCAAGGAATTCAGACATTCAGAGGTAGCCACCAGCACAGGGTATTGCCTCAGCAGGCTCAAAAATGCCCAGCATGCTCCCTGGACACCCTGCTTACCAGGCTAGAACCAAGAGGCACATATTGTGCCTTCTTGATCCTCAACCTCCTAGCTGGGAGGCACTGACCGCTTGTTGTGCAGGGTCATGAGCCATGGCTAGGGGGCCTTGGAGATGCCCTGCTGGAGGTCTTGGGCAGAGGAAATGCCTTCCGGTTGAGACTAAGGGGTCAGTACTGCCCCATCTTGCCCCGAGTTGCTGGTTGAGGATGACTAAGTGTGGCCAGCCCCAGAGTAGAGCAAGACCGCTGGGTGCCACCACCTAGGCAGAGCAGATTTCCTGCTCTTCACTCTGATCAGTGCTGGGGCTCCAGACCTGAACCTGGGACCCCTGAATCTACCCAACTGCATGACAGAGTTCCTGGGAGGTGGAAGGACGGGTGGTGGCAGGGCCTCCTAAAATCCTAAAGGACTGCTTTTCCTAAAGTCCAGGTTGTATGACAAACAAGACTGCCTTGCTGACAGACAGGGCCATTGGCAGTCACGCAGTCAGTGCCACCCCAGGCCTGAGCCCTTCTGCCCTTCCCAGGCCCCTGATTCCTGACCAAAGTTCTGCATATGACTCCCATGTGTGGGAACCTCCTCAGTGCTTGTCTGCTGAGAGATATTATGAAAAATAACTTGAACTAGATCCCTATTCTTATTCAGATGGTTTGTGTTGCTTAGAGAGAGAGGAAGTACTTGACTCAGACACAATCTCTGGGTCCTGCTGTCCGGGGACAAAGGAGTTCTCATGCTAGGACTATTGCAGCAGTCTCTAGGTATGAGTGAACTGGGACATAGATGCCTCAGGAGGTTGAGGATAAAGAAGGCACAATACGTGCCTCTTGGTGCTGCTTTGGGCAAGAACTGGACTGTCCCTACATCTTCTTAGAAGGCTGAAGCAAGCAGTGGCATATTTGCATAGATATCTTTTGATGCGCTCCCTTTCCTAGGCAGTGGGCTGGGAGGTGCCTTCTCAGGCAGGGTCCAGGGGTCTTCTCATCCCATCCATGGCTGTACTAATTGGTTAATTCCTTCTCCTCCAGGTCTTGCCCATCCAGGATCCCCAGGCTGGCAGTGATGCTGGCTCCTGGCCTTCCAGGAGAGTTAGAACTCTCCCTAGGAAGCCAGGGACCTCACGCCATGACGCTCCACCCTCTGGATGGCGAGGCCTGTCAGGGCTCCTTCCTCAGACAGCCCTTCCCGTTCTTCAGCCAGCCTGATCCCCATTCTTGTCTTCTCAGGGAAAAGCATCACAGGAGGACGCCGTGTGCCAGAGTGTCCTTGGGCGTGGCGCTCAGCTCTGGGTCTCCGGGAGGGTGGGGCTGGAGGCAGGTGGAAGGTGGCCATCCTCCACGTGAGCCTGGCCCTCTGTGGTTCCCTGGCGCGGGCACCGGCTGCGGCAGTGCGGCCTGCCTGGAGCGCGGAGGAGTGGCCGCGGCCCCCGGTGGCTGAGGATGCTTTGGCATTCCCTGTGATGAGCCGGCCGGCGGGAGCGCGCACACAATGGCTGTTTTCTCAGGATCGGAGACTGAATTAATTGTGTACACCTGGAGGAAAGCGTGGCGAGCCGTCGCCGGCGCTCCCTTTAAAGTCGCCTTGTTAAGGGAGACGCGTCCCGGCCCCGCTCTCGCAGGGAAGCCCCGGCTGCCTTATCAAACACGAGGTGCGCGCCGGACGCAACAGGTCGCCTCCTCCAGAGCTGTGTTCTCACATCCCTCGCACCCCCTGTCGGCTTTGAAATCAGTGTTCAAAGTGGACTTTCTGAATGCATGAAAACCCACAGGTCTGTAATCCATCCCTAATGGAAGTCAAACATGACACCAGCCAGATGAAACGCCCCGGCCTCCCCCTTGTTCACAGTGGGTGTCTGCGGATGATAAATATTTTATTTTACTACAAAAACAAATAACTAAACATACCCCCTGTGTTTGTTCTGAACTCGACGGTAGCTTTTGTGAGTTTACGATATTTCAAAGCTGAGCGAGGAAACCGTAGTGTCACGTCGGCAACTGGGTGCGCATTCAAAAGGAAACCAAAGGCGCTTTCATTCCCTACAAACCGCGCATCACAGGGACGCCAGCCAGTGCCCTCTGCCGGGGACTCGTTGGCACGCCTCTCCAAGCCCTGTTGGGGAGGGAGCGTCCCCGCAGAATAGGCACGGGGCAGGGGGTTGCAGTTAGCCGCCTTTAGACCCGAGAGGACCCTCCGCGGTTCCAATGGACCCTCCGCGACCAGCCTTCCTGGGCTCCGCCAACCGTTGACCGAGGGGTGCAGGGACCTCCGCTTCCACTGTGGGAGCACCACGTCGGATCTTGGAGTCCCGAGGGAGGGCAGGCTCTGAGGAGGACCAAGGCAAGCATCCCATTTCCCAGTCCCTGTCACCCGGAGAAATCTTACCACTGCTATCCACTGGCTTCTAGAAGGAATCGTGATGCGTTGGAGTCTCTACATCACGTAGGCGGCACAGGGAGCAAGTGGGCAACACAGGACAGTCGTCTGTTTGTGTGGCCAGGGGATGGACTCTGATGCCAATTGTCTCCGTGGGTGACAACACCAAACAACCTCCTGGTATATTATGTGACTCTCTGTGACCGAAGGATGGAGGGAGGATTTTAGCATGACAAAGTCTCCAGCACATTTGTGCAAACTAGTGACTAGTTGGAGCACTGCCCCAGGAGCTCCGGTGGCGGTGACCAGTCAGGCACGGCTGCAGCCACCTCCCAGGAAATAGCTGTTATGCTACTTAGATTTCATTCTAGATTGCCAACTTCTTCCTTTTTTTTTTTTTTTTTTTTTTTTTTTTCTTTTTCTTTTTTTAGATTGTGGATCTGTCTGAATTCTCACAGAACGGACCAACAATGGACTGGCATCTTGACTGGTTGCTACGTCCTCTTTACCTCTCTGATGGTTATGTATGTGTCAACTTGTACAGTGTTTTCGGATGAGTTTGACTTTCAATTCAGTGGCCACTGAGTCAAGACAATGGCCTCTCGATTGGGGATGGGCCTTATGCAATCAGTTGAAGGCTCACACAGTGCAAAAGACCAGCCTCCCTGAGCAAGAGTAGTCTTCAGCAGAACTGCTTCCAACTGAAACTGTAGTCACTGTCAGTTCTCCAGGGTGTCCAGCTGTCCACCATCACTGCCTCCATGATTGTAGGAGCCAGTTTCTTACAATATATAAATAAATATGTATCCCTTATTGGCTCTGCTTTCTCTGAGCACCCTGACTAATCCAACCTCTTAGCCAAACTCAAAAGGAGCAAAATGAAATATAATAAGAAAAATAGCAGTGATGTCACTGGACAGGTTGCTGTTAGGGTACATGTAAATGTTACCCTAAAGTCCAGTATCCTAAGAGAAAGTTGGGTATTTGAACTTGACGGAGTTGTTTGGCCCCAGCCTTTGTCAAGGATGAGACACAATAGCAGGAATCACACTGTGGATTCCTAGCAACCAGTCCTGACTGCCATCAGTAACTTTGAAAGGCTTTTCATGAGAAAGAAAAATGTGTTCTGGTTCTTCTAAGGGCACTACTACAGGTGGGATGCGGGGGACCAGACATCCCTGTGCTGTCCAAGCAGCAGCTCCTGGAGCTCAGCTTCCAGTCTGGTGTTGACTGTGAACCTGTTAGCACCTCCCTGCTCTTCTCTTCCTCCTCAGAGTCTCCTCCCGGTCCACCTGCTGGCTCAGGCGGCTGACCACCCTGCAGGGAGATGGGGCTCATGCCCAAGATTCCCCCTTCATCCTTCTCAACCATGTGCTGAACCTGGAGTTATGGCCGTGGACTCTGGTCTGTGGACACAGCCCACCCTGGGTAGACATGGTGACCTGTGTGTTCATCCTTGGTACCTCTTGCTGATGTGCCCCTGGCTGGTCCACCCTCTTTCCTGCAAGTAGGCTTGCTGTGCCCCTCCTCTCTCGTCCCCAGCTCTGGCCACCGCGGCTCCCTCTCGTGGTCCCTCGGGGCCCAAGGTGGCGCTGGCTCCATCGCGGGGAGCCCGAGCAACCTCCCTGGTGGCTTGGAGGCGCTGCCACGCTCACCCTTGTAATTAGGTCCCTCATAAATAAGCTCTCTTGGATTCTTGGTGAGTGAGCCATCTGTTCCCCGCTGGGACCCTGGCGAATTCCCAGTGGGTTTTCCTTCTGTTTTGTGTTCATGTATGAGGGATTTTTTGTTTGTTTGTTTGTTGTTTTCATCAGAGAATTTCTTGGGTTGAGGCATTAAATAGCTGAAGGTCTAACTACAATCCTGAGGGAGTCTGCCACCTTATACAGTGAGCAGAAAGGTCTCAGCACCCAGAGGCACAGATGTCCTTGTGAAGTCAGTTGGTTGACGTGGGGCCTCTGGGCGAAGCACCAGGAAAGATCCAGGAGTTGCCACTGGCCCTGGACCTGCTTGCAGTGACCAGCCACTGCCGTGTCCTCAGCAGCACCCTGAGCCTGTGGCATCTCAGGGGCGGACAACTAAGCACAGTGATCCCGAGTCCTATTGTGGACAAGCAAACGTACCTACAACAGAAATGCATTGTTAGCAGGTGACTTTTGATAGCCAGAGATAAAAAAGAGAAAACTAAGATTTCCACGCTCTTGGGTGAAGCAGGGTTTACATCTTTCTGCATTAAAAATCTCAGAGATATGTTGAGGCCAAGATTGCTGCCAGAAAAGGACAGGGACCAGGTAGGGTCAGTGGCTGGCCTGCAGAAAGTCTCCTCTGAGTGCTTCCATCAAGTCTGTGTAAGAAAACAACCTGACCCTGAGGCTCCTGGTCCACCCTCTCCTCGCCCAGCCTGGGCAGCCGTTTTGGCCATGTGCACCAAGAAAACTGCTTCCTTCACAGACCCGCCTCTGCAGGGTCTCTCCTGGCTCAGTGACTTCCTTCATGCCGTCTCTTCTGCCAACTGGGAAGGGAGGGCCCACTCCGCACCACCTTCCTCACTGTGACTCAGGGCTGAGTTCTCATTGCCTGTGGTTCAAAATCACCCAAACACACCAAAGCCACAACGGCCAACACAACAAAACCTGAAAGTGCGCACACACACACACACACACACACACACACACACAGGAGCCTGTGCCGTGTGTGTTTGCTTCCTGTGGCTGCTATGACAAATTACAACAAACCCAGTGCCTTGAAACAACAGGAATGTGTTCTCTTAAGTTCTGGGAGTCAGAAACATGAAATCAGTATCACTGGTCCAAAGTCAGGGTGGCTGGGCTGGGCTGGGCTGGCCCTGAAGGTTCCAGGGAGGATCCGTGTTTGCCTCTTCAGCTCTGGAGCTGCTGGCATTGCAGTTGATCTGTGGCCCTGTCAGTCCCATCTCTGTCTGTGAGGTCACAGGCCCTCCTCTGCCCCTTCTCGCGCTGATCCCTGTGATTGCATTTGGGGTCCACACAGATAATCTGGACAGTCCTTTTACCTCGTGATCCTTAACCTGATCCCATTTGCAAAGTCTTTGCCACATGAAAGCAATTCACAGGACCTGACATCTTGAAGGAAGGCAGCATTCACCCAACCCACGTGCACACTCAGGCACACGTTCTCAGGGATCTTTCAGAATCCTGTGTGTGTCCCCGGTGCTGAGTTTCCCATCTCCATCCCACACACGTGTGTAGTGTGCACACGGTGAACTAGGCTCCCTCACCTCACCAGCCAGCCTCACACCTCTGCTCCTCTCCCTAACCCAGGTGGGGACAACGCAAACCTTCGCATGAGCTGGCAAAGCTCCCGAGGCCCTTGGTCTTTCTGTACCTTACTGCTCCCTCACATCCTCAGCCATCGCCAACCATACCAGGCCTGGAGTTGTGACTGCCATCCATTTCCCTTTTCCTGCAGAGGTGGACAGTCCAGGCCCCATCTAGGGGGCTCAGGGCTGCATCACATCATCATCCGCCCCTCAGATGGGTCCTTGCCAGGCTGGGTGCAGCCCTCGAGGAGCACCTGCCTCTTAAAGGACAGGAAGCCAGGAGCCCTGCATTTCTGAAGAGAGGCGGGCTGCTGGCCCACCTGGGGCAGGCTCACTATCCCTGGCTTTCTGCCTGAATGTCCCAGTCCACATGGGAACCACAGCCATGCACGGTGGTGCCGAGCCTCTGACTGTGGACCCCTCACACGTCCCAGCTAGGCAGCGACCTAGATGAGCTAAGGCACCTGGCAGCAGGTCTCCTGGATGCTTCTGAGGTTGGGTGGTGCTCCTGCCTTGCCCAGCTCTGACTGCACTCCAGCCCGCAGAAGGTCCCATGGGGGCCCCCAAAGAGACTTCCACAGCCATTCTCCTGGATGCTGAACCATATTTGGAAAGGGACAGTACAGGACAGAAGGGATCTTAACTGGGCCTTTGCAGGGACATCAGTGGTGGGTTAACTTAGTGGAGGTTTCCACAGGAATCTGGGATGACCCAGATCATCACGTCTGTGATGGCCAGAGGCTCCATGGGCAGAGGAGGCTGCAGGCCTAGCTCCACACAGACTCGGCTGTCCACCCGTCCACCTCTGGGCAGCTGGGGGACAACTGCATGGGTAGCCTGTAATTCACATGCTTCAAGCCAAAAGCCTTGGGCCCAGATTCCACAGGGAGAAGATGATCCAAACGGCCTGTGTACTCCGGGAACTCCAAACTCAGGTCTGTTCCTCCAGGAAAGCCTCCAAGGGCCAGGCTGGACCCTGGGCCATGTCTGGCCACCTGACCTGCACTCTGACTTTCTTCCTCGTCCGGTTTGTCCAGTTTGCAGTGAGCCGTGGTGATTTCCTGGGTACTGCCTGCACACTGGCCTTCTCAGCCAGCTTGTGGGCTCCGTGTGTTAAATAAGACCCTGAATACTCCTTTAATGCAGTTTGGGGAACTTTTTTTTTATGTGTTCTACTGGTTTATATCATCATTCGTACTGTACTAAAATTTACATGCCCTTTTCTAAAAAAAAAATATTGTCATGTAAATTTTTGTAAGCTCTAGGTTTATTTTATGACCCATAAACTTAGACAATATATTAAAATCTTGGAAGAATTTAATATCAGCAGCAGATTATCCTTAAAAAAAACACCCCCACCTAATTCTTGGGTATTATGGAGACAGAGGCATATCAAGTATGTTAAAAGCTTTAATAGCTGTTAGTAAATTTTACTGCTGCTGTCAATAACTCCATAATATATTGGGCCAGTTAATAGGTCAATGGAACATATTTATATCTCGCTATAAACTGTTTACCCAAGAACAAACTAATTTCTAATGATAATGAAACATGAAGTCAATAAATATTAATTTTAGCATTTCTAATTTAAATGCAACTTTTCACGTGTGCCATAAATGCTGGACCAGCAGCAGTAACACACACATTATTGGTGTTTTTTGTACCAAGGGCAAACGTGTTAAAAATTGTGAGATTTAGCCTATAAAGCAATGTTGGCAAGTGATACAAACTTCAAGGTGTGGGATTCTTGATTTTGTTAATAAAGCTGTAACAATAATTAGGATTGCTGTTTGATATATTTGTACGATCACTGTGTGATATTTTCATGTATATTTTAAAAAATAAGCATATGTTAAAAATTCTTCTCTGCAAATTCACGGTAGGTTTTTATATCTGATATGTTTTGACTACTTATTTTCTTCAATGAAGAGTTCACCTAAGTGTTACAGTGGAACTGAATGAGCCCATGAGGTGTGTCTCTCACTTCAAGCCTGGGTGTGTTTCTTGTGAAAAGAACAATGACACAGATTAATTGTGCCTCCAAAACATTTGAGGAGTTAAGAAATGAATCGTCTGTGGCAAGGCCTCTTATGAAATCACAACCCTTAGAAGGTCCATTTTCTAAGATCTTTTCTCCCCAGTGTCTTCTGAAGAGAGGTGTGCACACATATAGATAAAAATACACATGACTTTTAGTCATGTTTTTTTTTAAATTTTTAATTTAAATTTTATTTTTTCTTAACAGTGCTCAACAGTATTTATTATAAAGTAAATTTAAGTCAAAATCATAATAAGATCTTAATTCACATTTGCTGGAAGAGCTCTAATCAAAACATGAATATCAACTATTGATCAAGATATGGAGAAATTGGGAGACGTATATATTGCTAGTGAAAATGTAAAATAGCAAGGTGGTTTTGGGAAATGGTTTAGCAGTTCTACAAAAAGTTAAACACAGCTTTACCCTAACCCCACAATTCCATCCCTAGGTTCATACATAATAGAAAACATACATCCACAGAAAATTGGTACCTAAATGTTTATTGCAACATTATTCATAACAGCCCCAAAGCGAAAGCAACCCAAATGGACATTCATTGATGAACTCATGAACTAAATGTTCATTTTCACACACTGGAATACCACTCAGTCATAAAAAGTAATGACATGCTGATACATGCAACACGTCATGTCCTGTTGTCAAGTAGAGAAGATAAGGGGCAATGCTCCTCAGCAGACAGATATTTAAGGCTCTCTCTCTGCCTGGCACTTGGCTGAGCCTGGCATCCCTCCCTGGCTGTGCTCATGCCTCCCTCCTGAGCTCCCCACCCCTCCCCCCCTGCTCACATCTCTGAGTTGCCCTTGCACTGAGCCCCTCGTGTGGGGATTCCTGTCTTATTTATTCTCCCCACATCCCTGTTGTTAAATAGTGTTCCTCCAGGTCACAAGCTGAGGTCCAGCCCTCACAATACGACTATATTTGTGAGGACACTGGGAGAACTTGGCCATCTACACAGCAGGGAGAGAGGGTAGCACTTTGACCTCGGTCTTGCAGCCCCGGAACTGTGAGATGACGTTTCTGTTGCGTCCCACAAGACTTGGCTTTGGTGGTTCTGGCAGAACTGATCCAGCTGCTAAGCCACAAGTCCTGGTTTTTCATACTAAAATGATGGCACCCTCCTTTCAAGGGTTTACAAGGAACATAAATCAAAAACCACTTCCACACCGAAGTCAGGTTTCTCGACCCCGGAATGCTTGACGTTTGGAGCTGAGTGCTTCCCTGGGAGGGGCCGCGCTGTGCGTTGCGGGATAACCAGGAGCCTCTGCCTCCACCGGCTGGAAGCAGTTGCAGGCTCCAGGGGAGAGGAGAACGTGTCTCCAACACTGCCGGGTCCCTGACTGGGGTGGGAAGCGCTGAGACACCTGTGCTGGTGACAGGTACACGTGTCCATGAGCTCAGCATTAACTGCATGCACCCGTGAGGGGGCGGAGTGGAAGGGGCCTCGGGAATCCCTGGCCAGTCAGTTGTAGGCCCAGCAGGAAGGGCTTTCCCCATGTCCCCAGGTATCCGTGGCAGAGCCAGCGCAGAGATGTGGCTTCCACCTGCCTGTGTGTGGCCCTGCGTCACCTCCCTCTCTCCATGGGAGAACAGGGGTTAAGAGGTTGGTGGCAGAGCAGCCACAGAGGCAGGTTTGCAAACATCCGGGCAGGCAGCACGTGCCCAGGACTCACGCACACCAGGAGGCCCGTCCTGATTCCCCCACCTCTGTCCACTGCAGGCTGTCTGCATGTTGTCTCCCTCCAGTGGCCTCAAACCTGGGGTGGGTTAATGGGGGCACAGCGCTGCCCCTGCCTCCTCTGCCCCTTGAGGCCCGGGTGGCGGCTGTGCCCACTGCTGCCCACCCTGGCCTTCACCTCCTGTGCTGACTTCAGCTCTGCCCACCGCGAGTGAAGACGCCTCTGCCTGCGCCCAGGCTCGGGACCCAACTGTGGGGACCCGACTGTGGGGACCCTTCTCTGACTTCTGAGTGGAGCTCAATCTGCTGGCCGTTGGCATCCTGCTTCTTGAAGGCCACTGGAATCTTCTGGTTTCTCTTTTATCCTTAAACTGACAAAATTCCCCCAATTAATGTGGTATATTAAATATTAGGCTTTAATAATCTACTATTTTATTAATATATTTTAATATTTAATGCTAACATTTTATGTGGAGTTCTTAGTCATATTAATCTAGTAAATTTTGCTAATAAAATTAATTTTTTCCTATTTTTACCTTTTGAATAGCAAAGGTTATGAGAGAATAAAAATAATTAGATTTCTTTAGGGTAAATGATGGGGAAGGATTTATTTCCTTGAAAATGCTTTTCTTGCCTTTCCCTCCTCTCCTAATTTCTGGTCTCCTGTTGGAATCTCAGGTGGTCAAAAATTGACCCTGAAATATAAGTGAGTGTGGATCTGCCAAGTGTTTCCTTGACCATTTTGAGAGTTTTTGAATTGGAAAAGCCGTGTGGAAAACCTAATGATTCCTCAGGCTTGTGCATAAGAAAAGAGGCTCCACCATCTCACAAACCTGGCTACTGTGCTAAGAAGCCACCTTTCCTCCCCACACACCCGTCTTCTGTGCTGAGCTGCTCAGGGCCCCTCACAGTCTGAATTCCACCCAGGGCCATTTGCACCATGGAACATACAGGATCTGGAATTTCCCTCTCCTGCTCACTTCCAAACTAGCAGGGACCTCCCTTCCTGTTGACTTGAAGGCAGTCCACTTTCAGGGAATAGTTGGAGCTGGACACTTGGAGGCAGTCACATCTCAGAGGGCCATGGATGCCCAGGTCCCTCTGACCGCACACTCTGCCACCATCCTTTCTATCCACCGACGGAAGGGAGCAGGGCAGCTGCAGGCACAGAGTACGTCCTTGTTTCAACAGTGCTGAGCTTGCCGTTCATGTGGCGAGAGAGCTCTGCACGCCTGTCCCCCGCCACCTCCTGTACTACCGGTACCTCAAAGACCAGCTCTCTAAGTCCTGGCTCGCTCTATCCTTTCTGCCTGGAATTTTCTAGTTCCCTCTCTCTTCTACCCCACTTTTCTTCCTTACTTAAAATTTGGTTTTGTTTTAAACTAATGAATCATAAAAGAAGAGGACATGTCAGCCATTATTTGAATACCCAAAGTTAACATTCTGTAGCTCCGTTTCAGGTCCTTTTGAACGGTACGTTTTTTTGGTATTGTTTTCCTAAAGTTTCATAATTGAATATTCAGAGATGTCGTCTGTGAAGCAGAAGAGGCTTCATCCTGCAGGCCCTGACCTGCGTGGGCCTCCGTCTGGCGCTGGAGAGGTTGACCGCCTCTCAGAGGCCACACGAGCTGCAGTCTTCGGGTCCTGAAACCTGGATCTGCCCTGTTCACATTATTCTTGAGTTTCCCACGTATTAGAAGCTCTCTGTGAGAGGATCCTGGGAGCTGCACAGTTGGCTTTGGGGGAATGAATTGGTCTGCTTCCCGGGTGTGGGATCTTCGACAGGCCGATGTTTTGCTGTTACAAGTAACACGGCAAGCAGCATGTTCAGGCGTGAAGCCCTGCCCCTGTTTCTGGCAGTTTCCAGGAGGAGGATGTCTGGGTAGGTCAGAAGAAGTGGGTTGGTGGCTCTTGGTCACCTGTGGCAATCCTTTCCCCTAATGGATACTGCAGCAGCAAGATAAGAGCTCTCCCCAACTGCACCCTGGTTGGTACTTTAAAATATGCATTTAAAATTCCTGTTCATTCAATGGGTGGCAAACAGGATCTCTTCTTTTAATCTTTAATTATTTGATGACTTGTAAGTTTGGGCCAGTGAATCACACTTATCACTTTGTGTTTGCCTTTTGGTAAATATCCTGGTTATCACTTGGGGTCTCAGACTATTTTCAATGAACACGTAGGCATTTTGGTATATTAAAGAAGCTGGTCCTGGTGTCTCATACCAGTTTGAAATACAATTTTCCCAACTGATTGTTCACGTTCGAAGTTTTGAACATCATGAGTTTTTTGATCTCAGAAGTTTTGAAGGCATATGTGGTTGCTATGTTGATGCTGTTTGTTGTTTTCTTCTTTTGTTTGCTGTTGTTTACTGAGAAAGCTCTCCTGCTTCCAAATGCCAGATTGCACTGTTCATTATTTTTTTAATTTAACTTACTATTGTGACTTGCATTCACTTTTGCTTAGTACATGGAGACACTGTTCATTATTTTTTTAATTTAACTTACTATTGTGTCTTGCATTCACTTTTGCTTAGTACATGGAGAAGTACTCAGGTACAACAGTTTTTGTAGAGCTGGCTAAACCACCTTGCTGTCCCTGCTGGGCTGGCAGACTCCTTTTCCATCTTAAGGGCTGCCGCATCTTAAGCACGACTGCAGAATGACCCTTTCCTTCCCACTGTCTGACCATCTGTTCCCGGACACTGTTTTCCTTATTGCAGATTTATTATGCACATTAATTTACGGGAGGGCAAGAGCTTGCTCATTACTCTCATTTTGACAAATTTATTCTTTTCTAAAAATTCTCATTTCTTTAAACATTTTATTATGAAATATAATGCATGCATTAAAAATTTATGAACTATAAATGTAGAATTTAACAAATTATTAAAAATGGACACCTATGTAAATACCTCACAGGTCAAGAAAGGAAACATTGGTGTCCCCAAGTGGCTTCCCAGCTGAGTCCCAGGCCCAACACCCACCCTGGGTGCAACAACACCACCCTGACCCCAGAGAACCACACCCTGTTTTTCTTTATTATCTTTATCTAAGGGTGCATCTTGAAACACTGGAATGCAAATGGATTTACACATAAATGAACTTCACATAAAAGGACTTAAGTGTTCTTTTGCATCTGACTTCTTTTGTGCACGCTTTGCTCTTTTGCTTTTAAAATTTTCGAGTATTGCTCTGCGTAATTGTGGTTCAGTCCCTTTCGGCACTGTGAAACAGCCCTTGGAATTAACTTCCTTCCCTCTAAGTGTTGGCCGTCGTTGCTGCAGTTTGGGGCTCTTCTGACGGATGCTGCTCAGGATTCTTGCACCTGTCTTCCATGGTACTGTGCATGCCTGATCTCATGTACATACACCAGATTCCACTTGCCAGGCCTCAGAGTTGGTGCCTGTGTTCTGTACCCATAGACAATGCAAAATGGTCTTCAGTGTCAAACAGATTCACACCCCCCTCAGGCTCTCAAAATCGCTGCTTGGTGTTGGTGAACCTTTGCATTTCGGCCTTTTGGGTGGCACGTCACAGCATCTCCTGGGGTTCAGGTCTGCATTTTCCTGACGACTAACAACATTGAACACATCTTCATGTGTCTACTAGCTATTTGGATTCTCTCCTTTGTGAAGTGTCTGTTCATGTCTTTTGCCCATCTTTAGGTGGGTTACCTCTCCTTTTTTGTGTGGTTTTATAAATATCCATTAGGCATTCCAGGTTGGAGCCTGTGGTTGGTAAGTAAATTGCAAATATCTTCTCTCGTGCTGTGAGTATCCTTTCCTATTCCCCATGATGTCTGCTGATGAAAAGATACTCTGATTTTTCAGGCATTTAAGTGTATCAGAGAAATCCTTTATGGCTGCTTTATATATCCCGTTTAAGAAAATTTTCCTACCCCAAAGTCATAAGATGTTTATCTACAATGTCTTCTGAACACTAATCTTATGTTTCCCTTGAACTAGAAATTAGCATGGAGGATGAGGTAGCGATCCACTTTGGTTTCTTCCCAGCCTGTGTTGGAAAGCCCATCCTCGCCCTGGTTGTTTGCAGGTATCTGTGCTGCAAACCAGTCACCACGGATGCTCAGTGGCTTCAGATCCTGTAATGCAGTCGTTGGTATGTTGGTGAATCACTTTGCTAAAGCCCACTGTCCTCATCAATAAAAAACTAAAATAGGCTTTAATTTCTCATGAAACCATCTTTCCCACTTCTCTTTCCCTTTCAGATGACTGAAGCTTTCTTGGAACTTTGGATTTCCAGGCGAATTTTCCAGTCTTCTTTGTGATTAGGCCAGGAGCACTCCTCTTTAGATTCACTGTATTCCATTCAGGCCCTGCGCACCCACCTGGGCTGCTTACATCTTCCGCTAGACGTGGTTCACGGCTTCATTACTCACCTCCTCTTTAACAACTAGCTTTACAGTTCCCTGTGTAAAGGCCTTGCCTATTTCATGTTATGTTATGTGCAATTTATTCAAGGTGCTTGATTTTCTGTCATATCACAAATGATACCTTTAAAGTTCTCATTCGTTTATAGGATTACATAAGGACTGTATAAAGGAAGATTTTTGTATATTTATTCCTAGGAAAGGTTTAAAGTCATTGATTTATTGATTTGTTAATTAATTTGAAAATCCTTCAGGACGATTAATACACATGATTGTGTATTTATGATTTTTTCATCATTTGCAAGATGGCAGTCTGTTTCTCCTCTCTCTGCTTCTCTTTGGCCATCTCGCCAGTGCACTGGTGAGAACTTCCAGGACAGCCGTGGAGGAAACGGGGCCGTGGACTTCCTGGCTTTGTTCCTCATGGCTTACATTTCCAGACAGGCTTTTTTCAAGTTAAAAGAAATCCCATGGGGTTTTGCTTGGATTGCACTTTGACACCTGCACCATATCAATCTTCATATCTGGGAGCCGGGGATTTCTATTTATTTATATCATTTTAGAAATATTGGGACATTTTCGTCCTATGGGACCTATGCATTCCTTAAATGTGTGACCCTGAATGCTTACTTTGGTTTTGCTTTTGAATGTGAGAAGGATGCTGAACCCAAACATCTTTTACCTGGTTGCTGCTGGTATCCAGGAGAGCTGGGGTGCTTTCACATTGGCCTGGAATGTTCCTAAATCTATCCTGTGTGTCATTGTTGATTCTCTTAGGTTTTCTAAGTTAACATGGTGTTTTATGCAAATATGCATACTTGTCTTTTCTTTTTTAATACTTATATCTTTTAATTCTGAGTTATTTATGAAATGCTAAATTTTAAACTTTTGAGTGATTTGATTGCTTTATCATTTCGTTAATTTCTAACATTATAAAAATTTTGATTTAATGCTTCTGCACTTAGAAATCTATTAAAATTTATTTAGATTTTCTTCTGTGACTTTGTTATAGCCTGCCATGCAGATAGTTATGTAGGTTTTTACTGGGTATTTGAAGAAAGGTAAAATATGACAAAGGTGTGTGCATGTTTCACAGCGTGCACACATAAATATAAAATGTCACTGCAGCTCCGTAGCAGCCACGTGTAGGTATTCACATGGATTGAGCTTCATGTTGTCAAACTCCCTACAAGTTCACATGTCTTTGTCTAGTTGACTTTCCAATACCAGAGAAAGTCGATGGAAACTCTGTGGATTTAATTAATTTTTGCTCATTCACAATTATTTTGCCTTTGTAACAGTTGGTTTATGTCGTTCACAGGATATAAGATGACGATTGCTATTTCTTCTCAGCCTGTTTTAATTTTCACTGGTATAAAATGTAAGCCTCTTTGTCCTATTTGGGTAATTCGACCTCGAATCCTACGTTGTCTGTTGTGAACTCTGCCACCTTTGCTGTTCTTTTCATTGCCACTGGGCTGTCTGACTCTTTACTCTGAACACGTCTGTATCCTTGGGTCTACTGTGTGCACAAGCAAAGCTGAACTGTGTGATTCGTGTCGATTCATCTGCAAACCTTTCAATAGAAAGGTTCAATCCCTCACAGTTGTTATCCTCGCTAACATGTTTCGGCTTTATTTCTGTCCTCATGCCTTTGTTTTGTTTTCTATTTGGTAATAAAACTGACTTTTCATCCTGTGAGTCAAATGCTTCCACAAGTGTCTTCCAGGGGCCCTGGGCATGCCCCACCAGATAGCCACCCGCCAGCTGTGCTGGGAGTGATGTCAGAGCCAGCAGGCTCCAGCTGTTTGGGCCCTGGGAGGGCAGCTTGCTGCAGACTACTCCAGGGCTGGGAGCTGTGTAAGCAGAGGCTGGAACCTGTGAACACAGCTCCCCTCCTTTCCATGACACTGGGACAAATTCTGGCCCATTTTAAAAGAAAGAGAAGAATACATTGCTAGGAAAGTGCCCATCATCTGCAAAGTCACCCCAGTTTGCTGAGAGATAATGTCAGTAGCCCCAGTCCTGCAAGACTGAATCAGGAAAACGTAAAGTTGAAGCAGTGCTCTGTCCAGTCCGACGGTCTTTGTGGCTATTGCAGCCTGCCTCCAACTTGCTCTGCCTCCCCAGGGCTGGGACATTTGGCCTACTGCAGTCAGTGCCATTTAACTGAGAAGAGTAGTTTGCTGTGGAACCAGATCCACCTCCTGTGGGTCCTGGGTACAGCAGAGTCAGGGATCAGGGTGGGGTGGAGACCACCAAGAATTACCATCCAAAGAAATCAATATTTTTGGGCAAAATGTTTGTCTAAAGGTTTTATTTCCTCACTTGGTTTATTTCATCAACTTAGCCACAAGGAGCCGATGATTAGTGTCAGAAGACTCTGAAGCAACTCCTAACTGCTCCCAGTTAAGACTCAATCCATCATCTGTACAGTGGTCATGTTTGCCACTGATTAGCAGGGGATCAGGCATGTCCCTGGCTCTCCATGGAAACTTTCTGCATTGCTTTGTAAGTAGTATGAGATGGCTGCTGTAGCTTGGTTTGGAACAGGGACTTGAAGAAGGTAAACACTCTGGCAGAGCGTCAGTGATGAGCACTGGCACATGCCCACCTGAGTCCAGTTATTGTAATTAAGGAACTTCTCAGTTTAGAGTTAAAGAACAGGAACACACGCATGCACATGTGTATACACACAAACACACCCCAGATTCCATCCTGCATAAAATAATTAGAAAACAATCTGATTTTCTGATAATATCCTAACTAATATACAAAGAAAAATAGGAAATAGTAAAAAGCGACAGAGAAAGAGAAAACAGACAAACACCACAGCAACAAAAAGGCCAGGATCCCAGCACAGTGGTGTGCACCTCTGATCCCAACTTCGGGAGGCTGAGGCAGGAGGACGCAAGTCCAGGCCAGCCGGGGCAACTCACCAAGACCCTCTCTCAAAGTAAAAGTAAAAAGGGAGAGAGATACAGCTCAGCGGCGTAGCATCTCTAGGTGCAATCTGATTTAAAAAAACACTTAAGACTAGGGTTAGGATGCTAATTTTCAACAAGAGACACTAGAAATTAGTGGAGCCAAATCTTTCAGATCTGATTTTTGAACCATTAATTTTATGCTTATCTAAATTATTATTCAAAATTAAAGACAGTATAAATTCAGTTTTATACTTGCAAGTACTGAAAATGCTTACTATTCTTTCTTAAAAGATATTCAAGGACGTACTCCAGTAAAATAAAATCACCAACTAGATAAAAACAAAAATGTGAGATAAAAGAAGCAATGACAAGCTAGAAGCTCTGAAGCAATTTATAGCTCCTGCTAATAATATTGTGAGAACCTGATTCAAAAACTTCCATGTGAGTTTTAATAACTGAAAACTATGAAAGTAGAAATGTCATTTTTAAAAATATATAGGTACTTTCACTTAAACTTGGATATATAGATAAAGGTGAGACATGTATGAATCTTTTGCCATATTTGAGGAAAAGGATAAATTACAATTAAGAATACTCAGAATTTGTATAAGACATTTTAAGGACATTTCTAGAAAAACAGAAATAGTATAGTAAAATTCTAAGGCATTGAATTAAGAAAAAGAGAAAAGTGAACCTGTAGATCAAGAGCACAGAAGACAGGAAGCAGACAGAAAACAGCCCTGTCGATAACCGGACACATGCACACGCATTCACTGCCCTTCACACCTGAAGGAACCAAGAGCAAAGAGAGAGAAAGCGCAGGGCGTGCTAAGCACAAGAAACAGACGAGAGCAATGTGGTATGGAAAATGGAAAGATAAAGGTTGAAAATGCAGGCAGGGATTGCAATCAGTTGGATAGAAGTCATCGAACCTGAAAGAAAAGAGATGAAGACAAAGGGGAAAAGAAAAGAAAAAAATCAAGAATGGAAGAGGAAGCAGAAGCATTTCCACGGGGGAAGGTACAAATGCCTGTCAACTTGGGAACACGTTTTTACTTTTTTCATGCAGTGCTGGGCATGAGCTCAGTGTTGCTAAGCAAACCCTCCACCGCCACATTGCACCCTCGCTCTTGAACTTGTTCTTAACCCAGTAGCAGGGAATGCCCTGCAAATTACCTCAGGAAGGGAGACTAGCTTTCCAGGTCAGTGTTGAGTAAGAGCAGTTTCAGAGAGCAGTAAGAAAGTTCAGACCTTCACTGTGGGCCAATGGATATATTTTTCTGGAGCATTTTTAAGGGACAACAGAGCAACAAGTAACCCATTTACACTGTGCAAGACACTTCTAGAGAGTTTCCTGTAGAAATACTGGCACAATTACACAGAGTTGGGAGACACAGGTACTAAGGCAGCATTGTTCAAAACAGCTAAAAGCTGGGACCAGATAAATGCTCATCAGAAGGATGAGGTTAAGGAAATTGTGGTACATTGACTTTAAGGAATACTGTGGAGGTGTCAAAAATAATATTTTAAAATAAATAATGCTATGCAGGTGCAGAACTAAGAATATTAAAATATAAACAGTGTTAGAAAGGTGAAGGATTCATTGGCCAGGGGAGCAAGGTATGCTGCAGCCAGTGTGAGACTACTCAATGAGAGGGAGCTTGCAGGTGCACCAACGGCCCAAGCCAAGCTGGTTTCAGTACCTGTCTTTGAAAAGGCAGGTTGATTTGGGGGATCCATAAAAGGAAATTATTTTTCAACTCAATATGATTCTGTATAATCTATAATCTGATTTTTATTTACAAGCATTGCTGTATTAAAATTTTTTAATTATTATTTTATTTTTACAGACTGCATTTTGATTCATTGTACACAAATGGGGTGCATCTTTTTGTTTCTATGGTTGTACATGACGTAGATTCATACCATTCGTGTAATCATACATGTACACAGGGAAATGATGTCTGTCTCATTCCACCAAAAAATACAAAAATTAAAAAAAAAAAAAGGAAAATAGATGAGTACTCTTAAAACCTCTGCTAAAAGAGTTTTAGTCAAAATGAGGGACTAGCTCATTAAAGTAGTTGAGAGCCAGGGCTTGTCTTCAAACTACTCAGGTCCATGAGCCAACACCGGGTCAAAGGAACATTCACGGAAATGAGAAAAACACACTGAGAATAGCTAGTATGAATTTCAATGATGACTTTCATAAAAATAGTTCTTTGTGAGACTGTAGTTCCCAAATAAAACTGAACTGCTCTAAGGAGCTGGGTGGGTACAGATGAGATTCAGCACTGAGAGCCCCTCCACTCCCCGGGTGTGGGTGGAGTTGCTCCCTGCGGCATGCCGAAGCCCCTCGCTGTGTTTCACTCACTCCCTGCACACCTGTGGTCACATGCTCATCTGCTACCATCGCAAGAGAAGCACCTGTGGGTCCAGTTCACACGTCCCTGGGATGACGGGCCTGAGTCAACCTTCAGATCCTGCCAATTATCTTTCACTTCAGCAGCAAACTGGTATGAGACAAATATTCCAGACGAATATTCCAGAAGAATATTAAAACCTTTACTTCCTGTGACTTGCCTAAATTCCCAGGCAGAAAATAAAGTGCATTAGCCATCAGGATAGCACAATAGAAACGAGGAAAATATAAAGCATTGGAGCTTTATGCCAACAGTGATGCTCTGTGGCTCTGCCGTGGCACTCTGCAGACTGGGGCCACGGGACCCTGCCCTACAGAGCAACCCACCTGTCCTAGGCAGCGGTCTCCTGGCAGAAGGAGACATGAAGCCATGGAT
Organism: Sciurus carolinensis; assembly: GCF_902686445.1. Taxonomy (NCBI): domain Eukaryota; kingdom Metazoa; phylum Chordata; class Mammalia; order Rodentia; family Sciuridae; genus Sciurus; species Sciurus carolinensis. Next base: position 172,938,751 of record NC_062217.1, on the reverse strand, counting down.
ACCTCCCTGGTGCAACAGCTCTGCCTGGGAGCAGCAGGCCTAACTTCCGCTTGCATCTCGTCTGCTGGAAGAGGCCACGTGACCAGCCCACCGTGAGTCTGGGCCATTACGGGGGGGGCGCTCACATCCATCAGTCACACCCTGTATCCACGGTGTTGACGCCAGCTGAGGGGGACTCTGCCCTGGGCCTCTTAGGTGTGCATACGCAGAGTGCTGCCACACACTAGTCAGCTGAGAACAAAAGTGCTTAAGAATGTCACTTTGGCCACCGCAGAACGAAAAGGGATGAAAATGGAAAATTCTCATTGGATAACTGTTTGAGTAAAATGAAGTGCTGAGCTGGGAAGACCTGTCAAGAGTGACTCTTCAGTCAGTGATGCAGACAAGCCCACCACTGGACGGGAGAGATGGAGGCTTGGAGTGTTTTCTCCTCAACCTAAACACTGTGTGTACGGTCTATGCGGACAACCGCACATCCCAAGCTAAAATCACTTAGAATCTTCCTTTCATTAAAGACAAGTTCTGGCACCGTCCACAAGAGGCCCCATAGCACACACACCTCCCTCGCCCTCCTTTGCCATTTCCCAGGGGTCCAACTTCATGAACACTGCATTCCATCAAGTTCCCTCAACACCGCTTTCTGCCAGGGCCCCTATCCCTTCTTCCTGGCCCGTCACCAATCCTCAGCACATGTCCACTGAAGAGTGACGAATGACGAGATGATGAGACTTGGTGAGAAAGCTGCAGGGCTGTGGCAGAGACCAGGAGGAAACCCACGCTGCCATCACATCAGGCTGCAGAGGTGCAGGAAGGACCCTCACTGGGCAGCACTCGCTGGGCAGGAAGACAAGTGTGGTCTGGCCTCTTACGTCTTTTTGGTTTTGGAGCCTTAAACTGTGAGGAAGGGACATCACCCTGTGAGCTGTGACTGACCACCAGGAGCAGGTGCTGCCATGAGGTGGGCACAGAGGTGGCAGGAGTGGGGCAGTTGAGGGTGGGGCCGGGCGCCTGCAGAGTCCCTGAACCTGGCAGGCATGGGGGCGTGAGGGAACTGTGTTCTTCAGGTCACACTCTTCTTTTAAATGTCAGCCAAAGGAGCCCGAGGGGGGCTCGTGCTCATGCCTGTACAAGGGACTGTAAGCTCCCTCTGGTGAGCCACAGGAAGAGCCTTGTAATCGGCCGTAAACGGGGCACAGCACGGACTCGCTGGTGTCCCACCCCCTGGCACGGAGGCTGCACTTCCTCCTGGGCTGACGTCCACTGGCTGGGAAGCTTGCTAATGTGTCCAGCTGCAGGCCTGTCTGTGCAACTGGACTGAGATTTTCTTTTTTTAAAGCCCTGTTTAAATCCAACTCCATCTCTACACTGGCCAAATTGAAAACATGAGTCCAGCCTCCAGAGCCTGGCCTGCTTTATCATGATTTATTCGTGGGAACGCGAGGCTTGCCAGGAAGCACAGGACCTCTGCCCGCCATTAATAACTGCAGGAGGAGATGAAGTATGTTACGGGGAGAACTCGGTACATGGCTGGATGCCTTTCAAGGGGGAGAATTTTAAAAGATGAGACTCCCACTCCCCCCAACCAGGACTGAAGAATTGTTGGCTGACAAATGTGGACAGGCCACAGGGTTCATGAAGAACTTGAGTGACCACACTGCTCCTGAGAATTTCTCAAAGATCCACTGGACCAGGTCCCGCTGTGGTGGAGGGCAGTGGTGGGCTAGCCAACCCTTAGCCACTAGCTCTTCAAGGGGAGGATGTGATTTAGAGCCACCACCAATTCCGCAGTGTGAACACTCCCTCCCGGCCGGCGGGCAGTGTGCAGAGCTGTCCCCACCCAGGGAGCATCGGCACGATCACCCTTAAGACCACGGAGAGTAGGAAAATGCAATAAAATAATGAGAGAGTGAGGTTTTGGGCACTTGTTACTTTTAAAAATATATATTATTTAATTTTAAGTTTGCGTAACTTAATAATCAATAACGTTAGTGACTAGCAACTGGCTCACGAAGTTCCTGGGAATCTAACATTGGTTCTCTTGGGAACCAGCATGAAGCAGCTGAGCACGCTGGGGGGGCAGAGGCTGCGTGTGCTTGTGTTTAAGAAAAACGATCTGTGCACCAAGGGTGAGCAAGCGCCCCGGAAGGCGTTATAATCCCTTTCACCTTTCCTAGGGTCTGGCTGCAGCTCAGCCTGGGCTCAAACTGGAGTCTGGGTGCAGTCATGCTTTCTGCATGAGCCAACTCTCAGGGCCTGTGTCCTTGGACTGAATCCTCAGAGGATTCAAAATCCATCGTGTGCTTCTGAGAGTAACTTTAGCACGCACATTTTTTCTTGGTATCTAAATCCTTTAAGATGTTCTCGCCATGGGTCAGATGGAAAGATCCCGGTTGCATTTCCTTACATCACCTCTAAAGCAGAAACCCGAGGAGGTAAGAGACTTGGACTCTTGTCTGAGTGGTTTAACTCAAGGTCTGGCCTCATTGAGCTGGCGGTGTGTGATGAGGAACAGGAACCAGCAACCAAGAGGCACCATCAGGTGCAGGGGCCGCTCGGAGGCAGAGGCCCTAGGAATGCGATCTGGGAGCGAGCGAGGGCACCGCGGCCTGGATCTGGGTGGTAGGGCAGCCTGCGCCTGGCTGGAGAAGGGGCAATAGGTGTCGCCCTGTGCTCTAGGGAGGAAAGGAACGTGCACCCCTCGCTCATTTCCTCATGTCTGAAGAAGGGGGCAGAGGCTCTGCTGGCAGTACCAGATGACTTCCAGGCCACCCTGGGACGAAGGGCCCAAACCCTCAGTCAAGGCATTAGAGCGAAGCAGCAGAAACCTCAGTCTGACCTGTGCTCCTCTGTGCGGTGGCTGCGAGGACGCTGGGGACTCAGGACCTCCAGTGCACTCCTATTTGGGCAGGTGAGAGACCTTGGGGTGGGCAGGTCCAGCCCCTGCATGGCCAGCCCTCATGCAGGGACACTGCCTCATGGCTGGATCACGGCTCTCTCCTGCGGGAAGGAGGCGATCCAGCCTTACCCACGGTGTTTAGTCCTGGTTTGCTCCCGTGGCCAGCCCTGAGTGAGGCCACATTGCTGGACCCTGAGAGGGGTTTCCTGGAAGTTAGCCACCTGCAGGAGGCCCAGAGCCCTCCGAAGTCTGTTGATAGCAGTAAATGCTGAAGCAGCCAGGGGCTGAAGAAGCTTTTGGTTTCTGCGTAACATGGCAACCTCAGTCAAGGGCAAGGGTGCCCTAAAGTGGGGGCTCTGGAAAGGTCACGAGGTCAAAGGCACCTCCCTATTCAATACAGTCTGTATTAGGGCACAGGTGATGTTGTACTTGCATACACAGCGAAATGACTGCTACAGTCAGGAGTGTGGCACATCTGTCCCTGCCCCTCGCTACCTTTTGTGGGCATTTGGGGCGGGTGAGGGCAGCTGAAGTCCACCCCCTGGCCACATCCCCAGCTTGCATGATTATTAGCTGCAGTGTGTGTCTCCAGACTCACCTGGTAAAGCCGCCGCTGTGCACCTTCACTCTGCTGCTGCCCCTTGCCAGCCTCCCCACCAACAGCCTGTGTTCTCTTGGTTTCTGCATATTTGACTTCTTCTTTTTCCACATACATGTGAGATCTTGCAGTATTTTTTTTCTGTATTTAGATTTTCACAGACGCATAATGTTCTCCAGGTTCATCCATACTTTTGTAAATGGGCAAAATTTCCTTCCTTTTTAGGGCAGAATAATATTCTCTTGAGTGCGTGGACATTTCCTTTATCCATTTGTCTGTGAGTGGACACAGAAGATATCCCTATGAGGAGCTGATTTCATTTCACTGAGGGTCCCCAGTGGAGGGCTTCCAGGTCATCTGCCAACTCTGTTTTTGATGTTTTAAGAATTTCTTTCTTTACCCTCAGCCTCAAGTTTGAGTTGCTTTCCAGAATGTTCTCCAGGTGGGTTGACTGCCATCTGAGGGTTGGTTCAGCTGGACAACTTGTCAGTGAAGGGCCTCTAGACGGAAGGTTCTGGAGGTAGAGTGTGTCCCAGCGCCCCATCCCTGCTCCACAGTGTGCGGAGCTCAGCAGACATGGTGAGGACATGAGATCAATGAGGGACAGCTGGGGCCGTGGGTGCCATCGACTTGCTCAGTGACAAGGAAGAATGCTCACCCGGTGGAGAACAGTGAAGAGTCGATTCCGTTTTTGAAAAATCTGTCAGATTAATTAAAATACAGTGTAGTACAGGAGAGCTAATTACCGCCCTCCGCCTCCCTCCTTATCTAAGGCGCCCGTTCTGCCTTCCGTCGCCTCGCCCAGGGCCCCGACTGCTGACTTCGCCTGACGAGAAAGTTTAGAGCTGGGTAACAGTGAGGCAAGCTGACACAAGCAATTAGTGTCTGTTTCTAGAACAAATAGAAACCAACTGGCTATTAATATTGTCATTTTTAATCCTCTTAAATTATTTGATTAAAAAAAAAAACAGCACAAAAGTCAGAGTCCGAGACCACTCGTGTGGCATGATTGATCTTTAACATCGCCCTCTTTTATTTCGAATGCCATCTAAGTGGGAGGAGGCCGCAGCCCTGCATGAAGGTCAGGCAGGGATCATTCAGGCCGCCCCCCTGGATCACCTGCGAGACTGTGCCCAGATGCTTGGCCGCCACCGCTGTGGTCGCTAACCACTCTTGATGGGCCTGAACAGCCCTGCTTCCCCAGGGGAAGTTTTAGGATGAAAAAATATAATCAGAGGGGACCCTGCAGAAGACAGAAGCCAAAAGGATTCCAAAATGGACCACAGTGGGCAGGGCTGCCCGGAAAGTCTGTCGGATTACCTGTCTGTAGCAATTATGTTGATAAATTGGCCGTAGCTCGCATCTTAGCCATGGCATCACTTTGTGGTGTGCCACCAGGAAGCTCAGGTCTCTGTTTGGACCCCTCCGGGTGCTACAAGGAAGAGAAGCTGGTGACTTTGCACATGTGGGTCTATTGCCAATGCGCTCGGAGAACTTGCCTTCCTGTGTCTTCTTTTACAGGTCCCGGGACTTAATCTGTCCAAATGAAAGTTGTCTTCTGTGGCTCCAGGTCTTTACTAAGAGCACACAGAATTCCACCGAGGTGACCTTCACCCATACGAAGCCTCTTTGCCAAGCACATCAAGGCTACTTTCAATTTCAGCTAGCAAATTAGAATAAAAATTGGAAAGCATTTTCTATTTCAGTGGTTGCAGAAAATTTACATTTTAAAAGGCCCAGTTAAGATATTAGTCGAAGAAATTAATGAGTTTCCTAAATTATAAAAGGGGCAAAAAAAGTTTTTAAAAATCCAACATGAAACCAAAATCCAGGACTCTTCTGCGGACTGTAGTGACCCAGGTCCTCCCCCAGCACAGAGCGTGGTTCTGGGTTGGGCACCAACTCTGTCCTGCAGAGGGCTGTGCAGTCTGTGTTGGTTCATGACAAGGTGGCATCTACCCCAATATAGGCCAGTGTTGCTTGGTTAATAAGGAGAGTCCAAGGAATGAAGGACCCAGCTCTGCGGTTCTCTTGAGGGACACGTGCGTGCTTGAAGACAGCACAGGGTCTGCTGCCTGGTGAGGAGTCGTGGGCCTCCTGCCCGGGCACGCTGCCTCCTGGACTGGGCAGGGGAGGTGGGGCGCCCAGAGGACAGCAAAAAGCCAGAGCGCAGTGTGTTCAGACGCAAAACCTGAATGGTCCTGCTGACTTCAGGCCACTGTGGGGGACCGGAGCAGGCAAGAGAACCCTGCCTACTGTTTGTTCTCAGGCTGCTATTTAAAAACTGCCACCTTGGGCGGGCTGCTTCCACCTGTGTCTCAGTTTCCCCATCTTAAAATGGGCGTAATAAGAGGAACTATCGGGAGAGCTGTCAAAATGATCGGGAGGACTAAGATCTGCAAACGTCTTAGGTCCGAGATGCCCACACCAAGTGGTGAAGGAGCTGTCAATCAATTACGGAAGGTGGGGAGGGCTCTGATGAAAGGAAGCAGGCTGTCGGGTTCAAGAGGACAGCTGCAGGCCACAGCTGGCTCTCAGGCAGAACAGAGCCCTGGGCTGTGGAGGCAGAGGACTCTGTTCTGAAGTCAAGGCCCTGGGAAGACAAGGCATTACCAAAAAAATGAGAGTTGAGCTGGAGCTCGAGGTAAGCACCATCTTTCTAAGAGCCAAGCTGGGGCCCTGGATCACCAGAGGAGAGCAGCAAAACCAGTGCACCAGGGCGGCAGGGGCTGGTGACTTCTCGAGTGCATTTCTCAAAGAAACGGAGACATCCTTATTTCTCAAACACAAGTTATCGTATTCCCTTGATTTTAAGAGTGCATTCTTTTAAAACAGCTTTCAGTGGCGATGGGAAGGAATCTCACCTTAGATGCGTACATTTGTCACAAGCTTCACCCTTACTTGAGAAATGTTAAAGTCTGGAGTACTGAGGGGAAAATCCAAGGAAGCGCTGAGGGTGACAGAGGCTGTTTGACACTTCTGGAGGCGGTCAGGGGGTGTGGACGCTGGCCACCGGCGACCCCCACCTGGACCTGTCCCACACGGCTCAGTGCCTCTGCCCTGGGACAGGCCCCCAGTGTCTGCTCTCACTGTGCACATGCAGAACCTACTGGGTGCTGCCGAGGGATTCTGGAGAAGATAACAGACCACACATTCTCAGCCTTTCCTTAGGGAGGGAAAATTGTCTATAAAACAGTTGAGAAAATATTGCAAGCATGTTGCAAATACCTGGAAGAGGGACAGCAGTGACATTTGTGCCCCGGATGTCCTGGGAGGTGCAGGTGGGTGTGTGGCATGGTGCGCCAGCAGCTGGTCCTGCAGAACTCTGCAGCCCAGGAGGACTGGGTCCCACTGTGCTCTGCAGCCCCTGATCTGGTCCTTTGCTCTGCTCTCCGGCGTGCTTTCCTGTTCCTCTGTTTGGTCCAGTCTTTCCCATGCCTTTTAATCTGTAACTAAGGTTCCAGTCTTTTGGAGTACTTCCTTTTTCTTGACTTTGCCAAACTTTTAACTGCAGACATTTCTCAAGTGCTCTGATTCCACTGCCACCAGGAGGGTGACTAGCCCCGTGTCTGGAGGAGGGGCTGAGGCTCTGAGGGTCGGCCCTCCGACCCAAGTAATCCCATCGCCCACTATGTGGAAAGACCCCATTCAGGGGTCTCAGAAAGGCCCATGTGACATCATGGGAGGCTGAGCGGCCTCTCCTGGCTCACCTGGGGTGCTCACCCTCCACACACTCACACTCACACATGAGTACACACACACAGGGCAAGGAAGTGCCGGGTGGCCTCCTGCTGGACACACCCTCATGTTTCCTCCTCGGTGTCCCACCAGACCTCCAGGACGGCTTCCGGGTACTTGAGCCATTGCCTGCTCCTTTCCCTCGGTGCGTTCCTGCCCGATCAGCAACTTCTGTGTTCCAGGCCTTTCAGGCAATCTTGTAATTCCAACGTGGCACAATCATTTTGGCAAATGATAATAAACTGTCCTTTTCACTCCATGACAGGTCAAAAGAAAAACAGATCTGGGAAGCATTTCATTAGAAGGCAATTATTTGGCATTTGCTGGGAAACAGAGAGAACGGATGACCTCTGGGGACCTCTGGACCTGCACTTGGTGTGCAGGCAGGTGTCCTGAGTGCCTTTCTACGTAGGTTCTGGCCAGATACTCCAGCAGGGCCTGGGCTTGGACACACCTGTGAGTGGACGGGGCTGCAGGATCTGTTGCCAGGTGGGCTTCACAGTGGGGACAGGGATGCTCTGCTACCTGTCTCCTTCCATCGGGGTCGCAGGGAGCCTGACACTATTAGTGCCGGGGAGGTGTAGTCTCATAATTAAAATGAAACCATGGCACCTGCCCAGGTTCTGCTGGCACAGCCATGACCCTGGGCCCATCCTGACTGAGACCTCTGACCTCATCATGACCCTTCACTCCTCCTCTGGACTCGCCAGGTCTCAGCATGGCTTGTTTTCTCTCTGGCCAGCTCTCCACTTTCCTGCCTCTGCTTAGCCTGGGATGCTCCATCTTGGTGGAGGCCATTTGTCCACACTCCTCTTCTGGTCTGAGCTTCTGCCAAGCTGCTACGACCAAGGGTGATGATTCAGCCTCCTTATTGGTTCGTCCTGTGACCTTTCAGGACTGTGGTCAGCTAGGCACGGCTCAGGTGCTGCAGGGTTGAGTGGTTGATGGCCCGACTTCCTCTGGCCGAGTTCTCAGGATACCTATTCCCTGGGGAAGGCCTGCCCTGTACTGACCTTGCATGCTGCCTGAGCGCCAGGCCAATGCTTTGCCCAGGGAGCTGGTCCAGGTGCCAGGGTCAGAGAACTACCATAGCATCCACTCCTGCCCTGGGCTCTACTCACATGGGAATGGCCCACAGGGGAGAAGTCAGGAAGTGGAGGGAGCCTGGTGATTTGAGAGGCTGGAGTAGATTTGTTATACCTGAATCTGGGGAGGTGGTGGTGTGGTGGGGCGCCCCAGGTCTCCACTGGAGGAGACCACAAGCTGCCCCTGGCCTGCTGCCTTCCTAGGCTCTGTGACCAGCTCTCCACCCTATGCGGTCCTCAGCTCTAAGGCAGGCGCGCCCACAGGTGTGGGCCCCACACTTTTCTGTAGCACGATTTTACTTTTCAAGATGGAAGTTGGCCTTGCTGGGTTATAGATGTTTATTTTCTCCTTTGCATAAGTGGTGGAGAGCCAGATTTTTACATTATATCAGCGTTTTAATATTCTATGGGAAAATGTAAAAGATGTGAGGAAATGTTTAGATTATGTATGGAGACGCGCCGAGAGCATATAGGAAGTGCAAGTGTGGGGTCCGTGTGGGCTTGGGTGGAGCGCAACATTGCTCACCATGGTTTATGGGCTCTGACCTCCAGTTTTCACTCTGCTGATTAAATATGTATCCATTTGCCAAGGTGGGGGACAAAAGTGACACTGGAGGGAGTCGGGGGTTCCCTTCCTTTCTTTTGGTTTTGCTTCTTTCTTGGTTCTTTTCTGCATTCATTCAGTTCAGGAGAGCTTTCTTGTCCCCCCAGCAAAGCCCTCCTCGTGGGCTGTTCTTTCCTCATTCAATCTCTTCTCAAGTGGAGCCAAGTCACCTTGAGCTCCTCAGGGGCAGAGGTGGGGGCTTTGGCCACATCTAGAGCAAAGCTGGACCCCTGCAGCTGGACTGCACGCACTCGGGAGCACAGCTGGCCGACCTCGGGGCTCCGAGGGTTGAGTAAGAACCTCAGGTGGAAATTTGGGGGGGAACCGCTCCCCAGGTCCAGTGGGGCTCAAGGGGGCGTGGCTGTGTGTGGAGCACTGGGTGAGTTTGGCAAAGGGAGCGGCCGGGCCGCAGGCCACTGCTCCCAGTCAGGGGAGACTAGCAAGCCTCCACCTGAGGGGCGCTCGGGGTGGGTCCCAGGTCTCCTCCCTCCACTCCTCCATTCTTGGCATCTCACCACTTTTTCTTTCTCTGCTGGTGCTGGGATGGTGGCCAGCAGCCCGTCGGAGCGGCGGTGCCCAGCTAAGGCCGCACAGCGCGAGGCGGGAGATTTCCAGCCTCTTTCTCCTAGGAGTTCTGGGTGGCTCTCTGTGTCCCTTGCACAGCTAGTTTCCACGCTGGAAGGATACGTGACAGGTGTGGCCGCAGTGGACAGAGGGGAAGCCTCGCCCGGAGCCATGCGGAGATGTTGATGGTGCTGGTGTCCCAGCAATTAAAGCAGTGTGTTTGGGTAGGGAATTTTAATTGAAGAAATATAAAATGTTCATTGGTCTAATGTGCATATTAATTTAATATAATATGAATAAGAAGTCACTTGAGATGGAAGCGGCAAACAGCCCCCGCAGGGCTATTGCCATGACAGGCAACGCAGGCAGAGCCTCGTTAGCCAGCGGAAGGAGCTTCCCTGCTGCCAAGAGAAGATGCAGCAGTGGCTGGGTGGCCAGGGCCAGCACCCAGTGACAAGTCAAGGCTAAAAGCCCTTCAGGGACGAAGATGATGGCAAAGCCGATGCTCGTCCTCACTGTTGAGAAGGGCTATTCTGGTGACAGAACAGCACTACGTGCTCCTGTCCAACAAGTATGAAGGACCCCAGAGTCCACCGGGTAGCACCCGCGATCCGGCTGCACAGAGAGATCTACACATGGTTTTCTAGAAACAGAAGACGAAGGCGAGACTAAACGAGCTCAGTGTGTGATGCTACCGCCCACTGCTTGCTCCAGAAATATCCAGAAGGTATGCATGACTCCTAGAGGCCCTGAGTCCACTGCGGCAGGTCCACACTTGGCTCTGGAATCAGGAACTAGGCACAGAGCTGGTTGTCTCTCACCCAGAGGCTGGGCTCAGAGATGGCCTAGAAGGGGTGGCAGACCTGGTCTCCTCCTCATGTGGTGGCTGGAGAGCCATGAGCTCCACTCCTCCTTCTAGCCTAGATACACAGGCATTAATTCTGACGTACTTTTTCACCAAAAGGTGAGAGTCTGTGGCATACTCTGTGTGGAGTCTCCTCCTGAGCTCATTTCCCATGATTTAAATGGAATAGCATTGGCTTTCTCCAGAAAGATTTATCTTATTCTCAATTTCACATTAAAAGTTGCCAAATACAGAACATTAAGTCAATTCTCAAACCTTCTCGCCCATGCATAAGTCATGTGTGCCTCCCAGTCCAGTGAGTATGGTAATCGGTATTTTAGTAGTACGATCTGCTCTAAACATCTCAGAAACTGCATGCTTAGAGCCATTTTTCTGGATGTGGTCAGCATTAGCGTCCACGTCAATCATTGTACATCCATGATGGCTATTGCTAAGGTATTCTCTATGCACTTCTGGCCTAATACACTCCTGCCTGTGGCTGACATTGAACAGGAGACAGTTCTGCAGTCTGGTCTCACCCTGGAGCTTGTGTCTTTACATGGTGCTCTTGAGCACTTATTTTTAGTCTTTTTAATCATCTGGGTTTACTTTTTCTCTTATTTAGGCTTGGTTTTCCTGAGAATATACTGAACTTCATCTCTTCACTGATTTTCTCCCACAATTTATATCTTAAAAGCAGGGAAAATTCCATCAGTGGTTAATGAAAATCACGGGACCTGAATTTTGTTCTAAGAAAAGAATTTGGTTCGAACGCTCATGTGAACAGTGATGAACCTTTAAGGAAAGCTTGAGGCCATAGGATTCTATCAAACAGATGAGCCAACGTGAGCTAAGCACCAGGCGTTCCTTGGCTGGCTGCTGTGCAGGGTGCACGGCTCAGTGATCAGACCAAGGGATGAGAGCTCACCTTGGTTTCTGACTGACAGGCAAGGCTGGTTTCATGGGCATGTGACCCGTGACTTGTGACCTGTGACGTTTCACTGTGTCCTATGCCGAGAAGGGCCACACAACTCATTTAATGCTTTGCTGTTACTGTCTTGAAATTCTTAATGATTTTTTGAAAAGGGGCCACCTTCTCATTTTCACTAGACTTTACAAATTATTCTGCTGGTCCCGCTCATAGGGTTGTACGGAGATCCGTGACCTGTTAGCAATCTCTGTGATCTACCTTGATCGTTCTCAAACTCCTACGTTGGCTCTTTTACTCTTAATGAAACACTAAGCGTTGCATTATCACAGGACAGATCATTCCCGGGAACTCAATGCTCGTTTCCAGTGCAAAGCTTTCCCTGACTCAGGCAGCGCCCTCAGTTGCTTCCCTGTGGCATGCTTGAGCGTGCATATTTTATTACAAACTGGTTTTCCATGATGAGACAGGAACAAGCCTGATAAACTCACTCTGGGGTTGCTCCGTGGGTAGCTGTCATTGGTACAGAGAATGATCTATTCATGGGAGATTGAGAAAGGGTAGGTGGCAGTTGTGCTGATGGAGAGCTTGATTATTCAGGTGGTTTGGGCTCAGCATCTTCCTGCTCAGTGTGTCCCATGTTGGACCCTCAGGATACCCTGGTGGCAAGGAGCATCCACATACACACGGCTGCGGTTTGCGTGCTCTCTCAGAGCAGGCAATGGGGGAGAATTTTCTCACTTGTCTCCTGGTTGCAGCTCACAGGATTGCTTCAACCTTGAGATTCTTTCCTTTCTTTTCATTCAAGCAATAAATTCTTCAGCAACCTACTTCAGTAATGTTCGACATCACAGAAGGAAACTTGGAGAGGTCCTGGGATTCAAGTCCTCTCCTGGATGAGCTTGTAGCTCACTTGTTGGGGCAACAGAACTAGTATTCCTTCATTTATTCAATAAGCGTTTGCAGTGCAGAGACTGAGCCCATGCCCTGCTGGCCGCCAGTGTGGTGGGTGATGGGTAAGTGAGCAAGGGTCCTGCAAGAGGCGGAAGTGGTAGCAGGACAGCTCCATCATCTAAGGTGCTCAGAGATCAGGAGTGGCCGACTGCTTGGAAGAAATGGCATCTAGACCGAGAGAGGCCAAGTGGGAGTGGACCAGAGTGAGAGGATGGAAAGAGGTGCTGGAATAGTGGGTCCTGGGAGAGCAGGGGACATTGAAAACCTCTGGCCAGGGGATAAATGACTTCCTGGTAGGCTTAGGAGGTGGGACAAGAAGAGGAAGGTGGGTCCTGAGCAGGGACCATGCATGCATTGTAGGAGATTCTGGCCAACAGCTGGCAGCATGAAAACGACTCCATGGTGGCTGTGCAGGTGGGCTTTGCAGCCAGGCTCTGAAGGTAGGATTTGCAAGTAGGCTCTGAAGGTAGGCTCTGCAGGTAGGCTCTACAGTCAGGCTCTGCAGGTAGGCTCTGCAGGTAGGCCCTGCAGGTAGGCCCTGCAGGTAGGCCCTGCAGGTAGGCTCTGAAGGTAGGCTCTGCAGGTAGGCTCTGCAGGTAGGCTCTGAAGGTAGGCTTTGCAGGTAGGCCCTGCAGGTAGGCTCTGCAGGTAGACCCCGCAGGTAGGCTCTACAGTCAGACTCTGCAGGTAGGCTCTGCAGGTACGCTCTGCAGGTAGGCCCTGCAGGTAGGTCCTGCAGGTAGGCTCTGCAGGTAGGCCCTGCAGGTAGGCTCTGCAGGTAGGCTCTGCAGGTAGGCTCTGAAGGTAGGCTCTGCAGGTAGGCCCTGCAGGTAGGCTCTGCAGGTAGACCCCGCAGGCAGGCTCTGAAGGTAGGCTCTGCAGGTAGGCTCTGCAGGTAGACTCTGAAGGTAGGCTCTGCAGGTAGGCCCTGCAGGTAGGCTCTGCAGGTAGGCCCTGCAGGTAGGCTCTGAAGGTAGGCTTTGCAGGTAGGCCTTGCAGGTAGGCTCTGCAGGTAGGCTCTGCAGGTAGGCTCTGCAGGTAGGCTCTGCAGCCAGGCTCTGCAGGTAGGCTCTGCAGGTAGGTTCTGCAGCCAGGCTCTGCAGCCAGGCTCTGCAGGTAGGCTCTGCAGATAGACTCTGCAGCCAGGCTCTGAAGGTAGGCTCTGCAGGTAGGCTCTGCAGGTAGACTCTGAAGGTAGACTCTGCAGCCAGGCTCTGCAGGTAGGCTCTGCAGGTAGGCTCTGCAGGTAGGCTCTGCAGCCAGGCTCTGCAGGTAGGCCCTGCAGGTAGGCTCTGCAGGTAGACCCCGCAGGTAGGCTCTGAAGGTAGGATTTGCAGGTAGGCTCTACAGTCAGACTCTGCAGGTAGGCTCTGCAGGTAGGCTCTGCAGGTAGGCCCTGCAGGTAGGTCCTGCAGGTAGGCTCTGCAGGTAGGCCCTGCAGGTAGGCTCTGCAGGTAGGCTCTGATGGTAGGCTCTGCATGTAGGCTCTGCAGGTAGGCCCTGCAGGTAGACCCCGCAGGCAGGCTCTGAAGGTAGGCTCTGCATGTAGGCTCTGCAGGTAGACCCCGCAGCCAGGCTCTGCAGGTGGGCTCTGCAGGTAGGCTCTGCAGGTAGGCTCTGCAGCCAGGTTCTGCACGTAGGCCCTGTAGATAGGCTCTGCAGGTAGACCCCGCAGCCAGGCTCTGCAGGTGGGCTCTGCAGGTAGGCTCTGCAGGTAGGCTCTGCAGCCAGGTTCTGCAGGTAGGACCTGCAGGTAGGCTTTGCAGGTAGCCCCTGCAGGTAGGCCCTGCAGGTAGGCCCTGCAGATAGGCCCTGCAGGTAGGCTCTGCAGGTAGCCCCTGCAGGTAGGTTCTGCAGGTAGCCCCTGCAGGTAGGCTCTGCAGGTAGGTTCTGCAGGTAGGCCCTGCAGGTAGGCTCTGCAGGTGGGCTCTGCAGCCAGGCTCTGCAGGTAGGCTCTGCAGGTAGGCTCTGCAGGTAGGCTCTGCAGCCAGGATCTGCAGGTAGGCTCTGCAGGTAGGTTCTGCAGCCAGGCTCTGCAGGTAGGCTCTGCAGGTAGGCTCTGCAGGTAGACTCTGCTGGTAGACTCTGCAGCCAGGCTCTACAGGTAGGCTCTGCAGGTAGGCTCTGAAGGTAGGCTCTGCAGGTAGACTCTGCAGCCAGGCTCTGCAGGTGGGCTCTGCAGGTAGGCTCTGCAGCCAGGCTCTGCAGGTAGGATCCGCAGGTAGACCCTGGAGCCAAGCTCTACAGGTAGGCTCTGCAGCCAGGCTCTGCAGCATTCACTCCATGGACATCACCTCAGTTGTCTTTGAAGTGCTCATTCTACAAGTATTGACAGAGGATAGGGCATCCTCTGTTCTGCCATTATTATAAACTTTTTATCTTAAAATATTTTTAGGATTTGCTCGTCTGCTCATCCAATGTCCTCGATGCTAACCCTTGGATAACGGGGATCATATTGTCACCATAAGGTGAACTATCCAGAGTGTCCCCAGTGTTCCTGGTAGCAGACTTTTCCTGTTCTAGGTGATGGGACAGTGTTCCATGAGGTCGGTCTCTAATTTATTCCTGAGGAGTCTGAGGCCTTTGAGGGTCATGTGATGACCCCAAGGCCCTGTCAGGGAGTGAGCTGCCTGGAGCTGACTCTCATTCTCCTCTGGGCTGTGTCACCCCCAGAGAGACCCCTCCTAGGAGGGCAGGGGGCAGCCTGGGGTCTCACTGCTGCTCCTCCAGAAGGGGCAAGGCCCTTCATCTGCTAAAGGGTTCGGTTGGAAGCACAGGTACAAACACCTTTCTTCTCTACTCCTGAAGAATTGGCCTTAGGAAATGGGCAGTGATGAAGATGGTTAACTAAGTGAATGAGGAAAGGTGACCGTTGGGTTTGACTACCTGGCACCTCGCGACCTTCACGCCACCTGGCTGCAGGCCTAGAAGACCCCCTGCACCAGCACGCAGGTCCACCTCGGCCGTAACTCCCTGGGATCTCACGTTCTGAAGATGAGGGGATTGTGAGGTTATGGGATGTGGCCATGGAATACCGCATGGAACAGTTTGTCAAGACTGACCCGTCGTGGGGGAGAACAGGGGCTCTGGCCTGAGGACACTCTGGTTGTTGCAATGACTCCCTTGATGTACCAAGGAACTGGGCCTTGTGAAGGAAAGGCCCAAAGGGAGGCCACGTTCGGTCATGTGAGCCCAAAACATGCTGAAGCTTCCAAAGATGTGCCCAGTGCTCTGTGGGATCAGCCACATCATCTGCCAGTGTCCTCCCTCTCCCATGGAGTAATTCCCAGGACATCGACCTAGATTTGACCCCTTTATTTTGACATTTTCAGGTATAAATGCAGACAAATCTCTTCTTTTGAATTTTAAACCCCTTCTGACTTCTCCCCACTGCCTTTAAGTCCTCCACGTAACCAACAGAGACAGGCCAGCATGGGGCAGTGAGCTGGCAATTACCAGGGCCAGCTGGGCAGTGAGTGGAGCCTCTGAACTGCAGTTCTCAACAGGGCTGCACGTTACAGCTCTGGGGGTGGTCACAGCACGCATCCCCCAGCCGCAGTCTGCACTTTCTGAGTCCAAAGCAACCTGTATGCATAATGCTCCTCTTATGAATGGAATGCAGTCCTGGTCAGGATTTGTGAACCTTTGAATCGAGATCATTCAGGTGAGGGACGGGATAAAGTAACATCAGGAGAGAAATGGAACGATCAGTCCGAAACTTGTCGTCTTCTTTGGTTCAAGGAATTCCCTCAGCAAAGCCTCTCCACTGGATAGTGCACCCGCTAGACACCAAACCCCAGGGTGCGGGGCAGACTCTAGGCATGGAGCCACCTAATAAAGAAGCGTTATCAGGAACTGACTAAATACATGTACACTTACAATTGCATGCATGCATGAGAAGGGTGTGTGTGTGCGTGTGGGTGCGCACATGTGTGTGCACCCATGTGTGTGTGCATGGGTGTGTGTACACAGGCTCGCATACACCCACAGGGCCCTCAGGATCCGCCCCTACTTCTGCATGAACCAACTGTCCCTAAAACGTTGGACAGCGTGTCTCTGGGAAAAATGAAGGAACCTCTGACTTTCCAGAGTCAGGACCCTGAAGAAAGGCAACTCCCGCTCACTCAGACACCAGATGTGGCACGCTCTCTTCTGTTGCTGGAATGCTTTGCAATGGAGATAGATTCTGGACAAAGCTGGCGTAATAAGCATCTGATGCAATATCTGCAAATTCCTGGTTGCCAACCCTATAAGCATTTCTAAATACTGTTTCTAAAATACGCCCTCTCCATCATGTAAGCAGATTCATTCTCCCTTTATTTCTAGTATTTTTCTAAAGAACTGGGTAACATGGAGAGTCCAGTCATTATACACTAGCTTAGTATTCACGGAAATAGCAGTGATCATAATGAATTCATCTGGTATTCATGTGGCCATTACATGCACTTGCATAAAGATACTTTTGTAACCCAGCCATTCTCTGGCTAGATGCCTTTTTACGAGGCCAACTATTTCATCTAATCTGATTTTGCAGCCTCTGGGAGGTGGTTTCTTCTGCGAATCTGGGCTTTCTGTCCAGCTCAGTTAAGGGACTTCAGAAAACACTTGGAACAGCAGCCTCTCAGCTCCTCAAAGCGTCACACCCACCCAAACCCTGTGGTGCCCACAGCTCACAGTCCCCTGGGGCTCTTTCTGGCACCCCAGTCGGCTCCTTGCCTTATCCAGGTATTGCTGGACGTCTGCATCCTCAGCCTAGAAAGCAGGTCCCCTGCTGGCCAGGCCAGGCTCCCGCTTCAGCAGAGCTGGTGGAGCCCAGCTCCTGTTCCTTCCAGAGGCTTCCACAGCACATCTCCAACAGGAGCCTGCCACTCAGGGATCTGGTCCTGGCTCATCAGTTCAACACCAAGCTGCTCCCGTCCCGGCCTAATGATGAATATGACCAGGGATTACTTAATCCTGGAGATTAGAAGCAAACGGCCAGAGTGCTTACTGTCAGTGGATGAGGAATGGAGCAGCCCTGTATGGCCAGGGCATGACTATGAAGCCTCCTCCACACGGTTAGCATTGCACATGCTCAGCGACCGAGAGGAGGGCCTGCCTTCACCTCTGTGTGCCTGGGAATGGGAGACTGGGAAAGGAGGCACAAACAGATGTGTGTGGACTTGGGCCCCTGCTGGGCCAGCCTCAGCTGTCCTCCCAGGAATGACAGAATGGCGTGTCCCACAGGAGGAAGATTGACACAGAGGTCACCATGCAGTTCTGTCCTATGGAGTCAGCAAGCAGGAAGACTGCAAGTCCTGAGCGCTCAGGTGGTCCCAGCCTGGGCCTCTGGGGTCTTCCTCTGAGGGAAGTGAGGTCCCAACAAGTCCCCATGGTCACCCCAGAGGTGGTTGAACATTCAACTTCTTCAGCATGTCCCTGGGAATCACATCTTGGGCGTTAAAAAGTAAAGCCTTCGCGCTCTGAGCTTAGATGAGCTTCGGTGCCTGGGGGCCCCGGAAAGGGTGTGAAGGGTGAGGTCTGCAGACCTTGGGGAAGAAGCAGCCCCGGGCAGGAGGCCACGGCGTGCAAGGTCCGCATCGTCCCCCAGCGTGTCCCCATGCTTGCCCACCCTCATCCAAGGCAGCGCCTCACCTTGAGCTCGGTCACCACCCCAGGTGGAAAGTCGTTTCTACTGATACAATTAATGGACTGGCAAGGAGTGTGTTTCCAGTAAGTGGCTTGGACTCAGGTGAACCAAAGGGCGAAGGGATCCAGGTGACACTCACAGGGTCTGTTAGAAAAATGGCTGATTTTCATCATCTCAGGGGAAGCCTCAGCACGTCTCTTCGGGCTCTGCCTTGTCAGTGAGGTGCCAGGCAGTGAGGTGGTAGGTCTCTGTGCCTCTGGTCAGTGGGCAGAAATGGACCCAGTACACACAGCTCCCGGGCGGCGAGGCCATGTGAGGCCCCCCAGCCTCGTCTGACTCCCCGCACACAAGTTTGCTGCTCAGGAAGCATCCCGCTGAAACTAGTTAAAAACACAGCCGCCACCACAAATCCACTGTAGGACCAGAGGATATTGTGGTAATCGACCTTGATGCGGCCCCTTTTGGTAAAGCTACTGAGTGATTTCCACTCTTTCACATCTTCATGAACTAAGTCTTTGCAATATCAGTAGGTTTAAACCCAAAGCTGTTCAAATATGTGTTGAATGTCTTCACGTGGCACCGAGCAGGCCAGCCCTCTACAAGGCAAGCACATTATTAATTTCTTCACAAAATATCTGAACAAGATTTTTCAATTAATTTTTTCCTGTTGTGTTTGCCTCTCCACCTGACACCACAGATGTGATGTTGTCTTTTTCACAGCTGGAGACCAACTAAAATGGCCTCTGGGATAATGTGAATATGTCAGGCAACAAAGAATATGGCATTTAAAGCAAGAGAATCCCTATATTCACGCCGAAACTTTGCCCTTTCCTCGTGCTCCTCTCCTAGCTGGTTCAGATGAGCGTCTGCAATTTCCTGACCTACCAATTAGTTCTTGAGTGAGCAGGTTGGAAAACCACCCCGTGTCACTTCCATGGCTAATACTCTCACTTATGGGACCTTGACCTCAGCCCGCCGCTTTCTCCTGGTGCGCAGAGTGATGGATAGCTCCGCGCCCGACTAATTGCAGTTTGTATGTTAATCCCCACCAGGCCGTTCTCTCTCCACTCCAACGCCATCTCAAACTCGGCCTGCACAAAAGACCTTCCTGTGCACGTGAGCGCTCTCGCGTGCGGCTGCAGGCTGGCAGCCGCCAGGACCACGATGACCTTCCCAAGCAGCCCCCCGTAGGGTGTCACCATTGTTACCTGGGCTTGCCTAAGGCTGTGACATGTCTGCAGAACTTCTTTTATATTCAAAAAATAAATTCACGCTCACTGACGACTTTGCATTGTCCAGGCAAAGTTAATTGTTTGGATTTAATTGATCTAAAAATTAAGTTGGTTTGAGTTGGTTGACTTGTGTAAAGGGCTGGCAGTGACGATGGGCTCTCCTTTGAAGCTGCCCCGCATGGAGCACGTGCATCCTGCTGGCTTTCTGCAGCCTCTTGGTGCTGGGTGGTCCTCAACGGGAAAGGTTTAACTGAGTGAAAAAGTGACCCGGGAGTCTTGGTCCAGCCTGCTTTCCTTTGTGTTTGATTTCTACATCTGCACTTTAACTATCAACCTAAGAAGGTTATTTACTCACACTTTGAATTACTAATTCAATTAAAATAATTTATCGAGCATCCACTCTGAATAGTACTCTTTAATATTTATTCATTCAACAAGGAGTCATGGTCTTGGTCTAAGGAGCTTCACAAGTTTCTTAAGAGAAAAACAACTGACTCTTTTTCAGCCTCAAAGAGTGTCTCCATCAATAAAATGTCAAAAATGTGCATGTTTGAAGTGATACCATTGCCAGCCTGGGAACTAGGAGGATGTGTCCAGAAATGAACCATGTCTACTGGCCTTGTGTGTGACCTGCTGACCACCGAAACCCTGAAGAAGACCGCAAATGTCCAGGTGCTCAGGGGGAGACTGTGGTGTCCACGTGTAATCGAGGGCCCGTCCCACGAACCTCTGCACTGCACCCGTGTCGGGGTAGATGCTGAGCCGCCAGAGTGGTCAGGCCGTCCTCCATGCCTCTTCAGCAACAGAGGGACGCCTGGTGCCCTGGGCCTGCCGAGGCTCCTGGGAGCACATGAAGACCCCAGAGCGAAGCCCAGTTTCCCTGCACTGGGAGCTGCTTTCCCAGTAGCCAGCGAGGGAGAGGCCAGTACGACCCAACTCCCAGCCACAGGAGGCACCGTCCTGGAAGGACGGGCACCCACACACGAGGCCCCACTGCAGAGTTACACCAGGGTGCCGCAGTGGCTTTCCTTTCCGTCAGGACCAAAGCAAGCCCAGGGTTCCCATCACGGGAATCCGTTTCAACAGCAGCACACACGCTGGCAACTGAGGTGAACCCACTTTACAAACGAAGTACCTTCAGAACCTGTGGAAACAGGTCCAGGTTCTCCCTGAGGGCAAGGGTGAATCTGCACTGCTTTTTTTTCCAGCTCGCCATTCAGCCCCAATACCCTCAGTCTGGGATATTTCCTCCTTAGTCCACCACTCTCTGGGGACCACCAACCCAACCCCCCAGCCACTGGTCTAAAAGGAGGATGTGGTGACACAGACAGACCAGGCTGAGTCCGTGGGCCACCGAAGCATCCATGCTCAGGAGGGGACGCCTTCTCTGCTGGGGTCTGAGGCTGTGAATTCCAGCCCATCCTTTCCTGTCTCCTCTGCTCTGTGGGGTCTACATGAAGAATGGAGCCAAATGGAGTTTTAAAACGAGATGAAACACAGTGAGGAAGAGGGGGACCTTGGTGGCCCTGAGTCCCCTGGCCAGAGATGGAGTGCCTGGATGCCATAGCTCTCTGTCTGTAACCCAACACCAGCTCCTTCTCTGGCATGGGAACTAATCCCCGTGTGTTTGGCCCCTGGTATCTGCCTTGGGTGTCTGTCACCTGAAATGAGAAGGTCCCTGACCACAGGCGATGGGTAGGTATGATTTAGGGAAGCCCAGGGCTTCTGTGCCTCCGTAGTCCCAAGCACTGGGTCAAGCCCAGCCTCTCCATCTGCAGGTCATCCAGGAAAGGGAAACTGTGCCTGCTGCCTCCGTCCCGGCTGTAGAAGGGGCCTGGGAGCCCCATCTTCAAGGGCAGTGAGGGAGGGCTGCTCAGTGACTCATGTTAATACCCCTCAGGACAGGAGCAGGAGACCCTGCAGGACAAGGCTGCGTGGGGGCAGGCTCTGCTTTCTGCGTTCCGTCCCATCTGATTTCCTAGGCAGCCCTGCCTGTATGAACCGCGCCGACCAATTTATTTCTCCAGATGCGGTGTGATCTCATCTCTTACTAACGTCTCCAGGATTTGCTACCAACGGGTCAGACGTGCGGTCTTCTCTGCCTGGTTATTCTCTGGGTTACACTTTCCTGAAGACTGGACTTCCCCGTCCTTTCCTCTGTCAGGATCTCTCATTGCCAAAGCTACCCTTTAAGAGTTCCTACTGCTGAAAGAGTAATTGCTTTCCTCACATTGTAACAGGTTACACATGGCGTTGTTGACTGTGAATCCTGTTTCCCCTTCTAGATTATACCTTCACAATGGGTCCTTTGGCTCCTGGAATTTTTCTGCTATAGTTGCTTCTGGCCAATATCGCTGCCCTTCCTGTGAAAGCACTTGACTTTGCCTTTTGTCTGCTCTGCATGAAATGTTTTGTCGTCCTTCCCAACAATGGCTCTTTCAACCTGCAATTCAGCTGCCAACTGCGTGATCCTGGATGAGCCCGCCACTCAGAACAGCCTTTGAGCAGCCTCTGTCTCAAATTGCTATTTTTTCCTCTTGTGACCTGTTGAACTTAAGGCAGAAAAACCAAGGGAGTCAAACTGTCCTTTGCCCACAAGGGAACTTGTGGTTGGGCGCAGCCTGGCAGGAATTGCAATCTGGGGTCTTTTTCGTCTTTTAACATGAGTGTGTTTCATCTGCCAGGCAGCCTTTCATTGGCGAAAGGCCCTTCTTTGTCTAAACTATTGCACTGGGAGTCATTTCACTCTGGAACCTAAGCACGCGCGGCGGCTCCTGCGTGTGCAGACGCAGCCTGTACCTCAGTCTCCCCAGTTCCCTCTTACATACCACATGGACCCGGAGCACCATGAAGGGCATCCGCTTCCTACCAAAATCTGTGCGATTTAAAGGCATATTCTGCCTTAAGAGAGTCAGACCCCGAGGGACTCTTTGCAAAGGGGAAATGCAATTTGAGTACAACGCGCCGCCCACACCCAGGCGCAGCCCTTTCCCAGCAGAGACCTTGTTTCAGACACCACAGATCATCCATCAACATCTCCTTGACATTTGACTTGACTTTTTGAGGAAAGCATCCATTTCCAGAGGACAAGAAAGGTGTTTCTTGTTTCCATTCAAGATGTAGTAAATCAAGGAGATCACAGGGAAAGGTTTGAGCTAACTGTGATTACAAGAAAGAAAACCTGCAGTGCTCGGCGCAGCCCAGAGCCTTCCCCTCGGCTGAGGACAACCTGCAGGCCCAGCCCCTGCTCCCACAGCTGGGGCAGGGAAGGACCACTCATCTCCACAAGGAACACGACTCCCTGACCACGTTCCCAAACCAACAACCCACCGATCCTTCAGGACCTTGAAAATGGAGCATCAGTCCTAGGAATAGCACTCAGATCCCACCAAGGCACAAGTTGGAGCTTCCAGAGCTCCCAGCCTGAATCTGAACTTGGTTTATGGTCATCCAGGCCTGGAAAGGGGGCCTGGTCTCCTCCTGTGACATGATTTTCCCCTCCAAACACCACTGATCCACCTGGAGGTGGGGCTGCTGGTCCTCAGGCTTGTGGACAACTCCAAGTCACACCCAAGAGGCTGCAGGGTGCTCCTATCAGGAGTGAATGAGGTAGTGTCCAGAGGGCAGAGGAACTGGTCTCCAGCTTTCAAAGGATGTGCTTTACTCAACTAAGTCTAGCAAGCTGGACTCTTTCCATGAGCAATGGTTAAAATGTTACATTTGTTGTCCTTTCTTAACTGACTATTCAACTGGCGATGGATTCTAAAGATGTCCTTCAATAAAGCCAACGCCTTATCTCCTTCTGCAGTGGTTTCAGTTGGACGCAGGCCTGTTCACAGCTCTTGTGGAAGCAGAAAAGCCCTGCCTCCAGCTGCCTTGCCCCAGCTGGGTCCTCCTCGGGGTCCTCCTGCACGGGATGCCACAGTTACCTTGGGCTGTGGAAATGGAAACAGTTCGCCCCTGTTCTCCAGACCAAGTCATTTGAAAGCTTTCTATCTTGCCTCCGCTGCACGGACAGATTGTCAGCTTAATTACTCTGCCTTATAGTCGCTCATGTGCCTCGGATGTCATATCTGAGGGGAAAGGAGCCAACACGGAGCAGCGCGCGCCGCGGAGGAAAGCGTGGCCTGAAACGTGCAGCCCGGCGCGTGAACGCTGGCTGGGCTTGGTTTTATCATTGTCTGAATTTGTTTATCGGCTGCCTTCACGTTGGAGACACCCCCGGCCCCTTCAAAAAGAAAAGTGCTTTTGAAGCAAATGCTGCTCCTTCCTGAGCATCTACGGCGTTCATTTCCAAGGGTGGGAAATCAAAGCCCCGTGTTGTGCGAGGCTCTTGGGTCACAAGGAGCTTCTCTGCTCAGGAACCTGGGCGGCGGCTGCAGCGGGCAGCAGCCTCACGCCGTCCAGTCCATTTCATGTTTCCTGCTCTGGAGAGCTGCCCGCTTCTCGGCGATTGTTGCTATAATTACACAAATGATCTGCTCCACTGTCACTTCTAGTCAAAGGTGTCATCTGAAATTAAAAATTCATGTAAAATCTAGTGAAGTAACTTTTAAGCAGACAGTGGAGACCTGATCTGATTTTGCAATGTTTTACTCAACCCTTTTGGTGGCTTGCAGCTCTGAAGTGAGGGGGGGGACAGCTCCTGGGACGGGGAGATGTCACCACCTGCCTCCTGTAACGCATCTGCAGTAGTCTGCTCGGCTGCTGCAGCAGAGCACCACAGACAGGGCTTGGAGAGAGACACTGGTGTTCTCAGCCTTCTGGAGGCTGGAGGTCTCAGGCTGAGGCTGGTTCCTCCTGAGTACTCTCTCCTGGGCTCACAGAGGGCTGCCTTCTCCCCTGGTCCTCCTGTGGTCTTCTCTCTGAGCTAATCTGTGTCCACATTTCTTCTCCTTACAAGACACAGGTCATATTGTATTAGGGTCCATGCTAGGGACTTCATTTTGGCCTAATCCCCTCTTTAAAGACCTCACTCCAAATACACTCACATGCTGAAGAAGTGGGACTCTTCTGGTGAAAGGTCTTTCTACCCTTTTGATGACATCTCAGTTATAAAATGTGAATTTTATAAGATGTGAATTTTGAAGGAACATCATTCAGTCTGTAAAAACGCCCCAATACTTCTAAGGTAAGCAGGAGACCAAAGGAGAAGTGCAACCCGCAGGCCTAATGGTTGGGGGAACCTTTCTGGGATAGAGTCATAGAAGGTGGCCCTTGGGTCCAGGCCTGGCAAAACTGTGTCAGTCACTATGCTCAAGAGGGAACTTCAGTCTGAACCATTTCTTGGACATCTTAAATATTGAGATGAAAGGCTAATGTAAGACCCAGGTGCTTAATTTTATAACCAGTTTCCATTTATTTGGACTTTAAAATATTGATAGAGGTTGAGATATAAGGTGTCCTTCAAAAGCTCAAGTGATGGACAATGAAGGAATGCTCAAAGGTGATATGGTCAGTTTAGGAGACCTGGAACCTAATCGGTGGATTCCTCCCTTTGAGGGATTTAGAATTTGAAAGGATTACTGGGTGGTAACTGCAGACGGTAGGGTGAGGCTAGAGGAGGCGGCTCACTTGGGTGGGCCCTTGGGGATGATGGTAGACCTGCCACCTTACTCTCACGCTCTCTCTGCTTCCTGGCTGAGTCTTCTGAGTTGCTTTCCTCCATCATCCCTTCCATCATGATATTCTGTCTCAACTCACCCACAGAGAATGGAGTCGGTCACCAGAGAATGGAGTCTGTCACCCCATGGACTGAACCTCTGAAACTGTGGAAACTGTGAGCCTAAATAAACATTTCCTCCTCCAAATTGTTCTTATTGGGTATATTGGTTACAGTGATACAAAGCTGACTAACACAGTCAGACAGAGTGTTACACACCTGTCCTCCCAGAGACTCAGGAGGTAGAGGCAGGAGAATCACAAGTTTGAGGCCAGCCTCAGCAACTTAATGAGACCCTGTCTCAAAATAAAAATAAATAGTATTGGAGATGCATCTCAGTGATAGAGCATCCCTGGGTTCAACCCCTAATACAAAAAAAAAAAAAGAAAAGAAAAGAAAAAGAAAGAAAGAAAAAGAAAACAATAGCTAACTAACACAGAGTAAATCCAAAAGTAAGATACATAAAACAACATTATTTTTCTCATTATTTAATTTAAAATGTTGAAATTAACACTGAGCAAAAGTAGCCTTTTAGGCTTTGGAGAGCACTTGGATGGAGTTTTGAGATAACGTGGAGTCATGTGACCACTACCTTAATCAGGATACATGATTCCATAGCCACCAAGAAGCTCCCTCCTACCGTCCTTTGTAGTGAGTTCCTCCACAATCATCCCTGACCCATGAGGCCACTTAAGTGCTCCCTGTCCTTGTGGTTTTGTGTTTTGAGAACATCATATACATGGACTCACACAATATGTGTGTCGAGAGGCTCCTTTGACCTAGTGTAATGCCCATGAGCGTCCCACTGCTGCGCGGGCTGGCAGCTCTGCTGGCTGGTGTGGATGCTCCCGTTCATCTCTCCGCTCACTGGGAGACATCCGTGCTCATTACGGCTCTCAGGGATCGGGAACAAAAGTGCTTGGACATTGACAGACAAGGTCCGAGTGGATGATGTGTGTCCTCATTTCTCCTGAGTGAACACCGGGAGTGAGTCTGATGATGTCTGTGGCAAGTGGTTAACTTTACAGGGAGTTTTCTGGAGAGACTGTGCGCCAGGGGTCCATCGAGCTGGAGCTGCTTTGATCAGAGCTTGGTGTTGTCAAAGCATTTGTGTTTGGCTTTGGTCAGTTGCTTTTGCCGTTCTAATGACTTCGTAGTTTGTGCTTTTGATTTACATTTCCCTACTGGCTAATATTTTAAAGTTTTTTCATTTACCATTTTTATATCTCCTTTGGTGAAATATCTTTTCAAATCATATACCCATTTTTAAATCTAGTTCCTTATCACTGCATTTTGAGAACCCTTTATATATATGCATACAACTCCTTTTTCAAATATGTGACTTTTCAAATATTTTCTCTGAGTCTATAACTTGTCTTTTAATTCTCCTTTTTAGAGGCCTATGTAGAAGACTTTGGCCTAATCTAAGGTCACAGATATTTTCCCCAATGTTTTATTTTAAAAATTTTATAGTTTTAACCTTCACATTTAGATCAATAATCTATTCTGAGTTGGCTCTGTGGAAAGCATGAGACATAGTTTGAAATTATTATTATTATCTAAGTGCCAAAAGGACAATCTTTTCTCCATTGGATTACCTTTGCTTGGTCAAAAACCAATTGAATGTTTTGTTAGATCAATTTCTAGGACACACTGTTCTGTCCCATTGATCAATGTGTCTATCATTTCATCATCTTGTTATCGTAACTTTATATGAAGTTTTAAAACCAGGTAGTTTGAGTTCTTTAATTTTGCTCTCTTTCAAAATTTTTCTGCTGTTTTGGCTCCTTTGTCTTTCCAAATACGATTTTACAAGTAGCTTGTCAATGTTTACAAAAAATCCTGCTGGGATTTTTATTGGAAGTGTGTAAAATCAATAGATCCTTTAGGGGAAAAAAAGAGACATAATAATTATATGGAGTCTTGCATTCATGAACATGGTATGTCCCTCCATTTACATCTTCTTTAGTTCCCATCATCCATATTTTTCAGCTTCAGATCCATATTTTTACCATCAGATTCTTTATATAATTTGTTATAGTATAGTATATATACTATATATAATAGTATATGTAATAGTTACATATACTATTTCATTTTTGGAGTTATTGCTGTTTCTAAAATATTGATTTCTAATTATTGATTGCCAATAAGTAAAATGTAATTTATTTTTGTGAATTGCCCTTGAATCCTCTGATTTGCTGCCACTGGCTCCAGAAGCTTCTTTTCTTTATAGATTTTTAAAATTTTGCTGAAGAGATCATCAAATTATCTACAAAGAAGGATAATTGTATTTCCTTTTCCCAATATAAATGCCCATAACTCTTTTCCTTTACTTATTATGCAGATTAGTACTTCATTTTTATGCTTTGGTGTTCTATGTTTGAATAAATGGGGCAATTTTATTTGGAATGTTGAAGGATTTACCTAATCTCACATAATTGGAGTTGCCATAATCAAAGCTGGAATTCAAACATTTGGTTTTACTTCCAGTTTACTACAATTTTTGCCCCTCCCACCTTTTCCAGACACACACGGGAAAGGAGCTGGCCTGGATCCTTCAATCATTTCTCTTCTGACTTCATAATAGCATTTTACTGACCTTGATCACTAGAGATACAGAGATACTGCCCCTTCCTTCCTTCTCTCTCTCTCTCTCTCTTTCTTTCTTTTTTTCTTTCTTCCTTCCTTCCTTCCTTCCATTCATCCTTCCTTCCTTCCTTCCTTCCTTCCTTCCTTTCTTTCTTTCTTTCTTTCTTTCTTTGTACTGGGGTTTGAACCCAGGGGTGCTTTACCACTGAACTACATCCCAACTCTTTATATTTTTTACTTTAAGACAGAGTCTAACTAAATTGATAAGACTGGCCTTGAACTTTTGATCCTTCTGCCTCAGCCTACTGAACCACTGGGACCTTCTAAGGTTTTGAAATTACCGATGGTCTAGTGTGACTTGGGACCTTAACCCTGAATGAGGTGGCCATTTCCAGCCATGAAAACTCTCAGCAGTCACTGTGAGGTGACCAGGCTAGCAGAAAAACTCCAGAGTGCTTTTAAAGTGATGAGGCAAAAGAAGAAGTTAGAGCAAGTACTGGGTTTTGCCCTTCCTGCCTCCACTAACAGCCTCACCATCAACTCCCTAGGACTTGGGAGGTGATGTTGATTCAGAAATGCCCACTGCAAATTATCTCGCCCCCTCAGGAGGACTAAAAATGTAAACTCTGATGAGTGCCTGTACTCTGGCCTTACCCACCAGTGCTGCAAAGCCGCATTCACCTCCAAGGTCCACCTGAGACAGAGCACCTCCAGCTGGAGGCTCACCATCTTCACGAGCAGGCCTGGCAGTTCACTGCCTCTGTTTCAGAGCATCTCCACTCCCTGGAAAGAGCCCTACCTACCACCGACGAGGTGGTTCCTGATGCAGGAAGACCCGGCAGAGGCCAGACCTCTGCAGGGGGACTAGGTCATGTTTCCTCAGAGGCTTCACACTGCTGTCTAGCAGTGCTGAAATCCATCTTATCAAAGCAGAGGAAGATATAATACTTAGTTTTGCAGTTTGAAGTTTGCCAGGGTCTTTTTATTCAAGCAAAAGTAGATGAGAGAGAGAATTATACTCCCTGAAATTCCCCTAATGCAATACGTCATGGGGAGGGAAGATATGGAAAAATCAGAAACCTCAAAATCCATCACAATCCTTTTCATTCCCTTTTTTTGTCTCTAAGTGTGTGAACTCCACAGACTTCGTTTCCACCACTTCTGGCTACAGAATGTAGTGGATATTACACTGTGGCCGTGGCCCACAAGCTCTGCAGCTTACGTCAAATAACTCAGGGCACCCTGGAACGGGACTTCTACCTGGCGCATCATTTGCAACTTAGAGCTGTAACCACAGAGACACCATCCCTGTAAAGAATGAATGGAGAATTTGATTTGGTTATTGCAATTCTGAAAGGGACTCTTTGGGAACTTCTCTTCCATTCTTTGCCACAAATTCAAACTGAATTGACCTCTCACTTAGATTTTTTTTTCATGAATGCTGTAAATTAAACTTAAAACCAAAAAGAACTTGTTCTTATCTGCCAAATTTTGAAATTTCAAATGCATATTAATTTAATTTTATTGACCTGAGAAATGATTGCATGAGGGATACTATCTTTTTCTATTACCAGATAAACCCTTAAACCTAAAGGGAGTTTCCACAAGGAAATCCAAAGTCTTCTAGACTTTGGGTGTGTCCATCCGTTCACATTTCCTACACGCTTTGGAAGTTAAGCTCTCTTTAAGTGCAGTACACCTTCATCAACCATTGTCCATCCCCAGCCTCTAGCACTGGAAGGGCAAGGGCCAGGGCCCTCTCCTCCATTCAACTCTTACACGAGGAGAAGCAGAAGGGGGCTCTGCCTCTGGCATTCCAGACCTGGAACGGAAATGCTGCTGGGAACTGAAGGGACCTCGTCTACGGGTCCATCGGGAGTAGGAGTAGCTCAGGCTCCCTGTTGCTGAGGCCCAACGCTCTCCCCCAAGCCTCAGCTGGGTTACTGCTCCAGGACAGAACCCCTTACCCTGGGTGCTGTTTGCACACACACCATCTTCCAAGTAGGTTAAGTAGAGGGGGCACTGACTGGCAGTTGCTCACTGGCAGGACAGCCTTACTCCAGCAAGCCTGCCCGTCCCATTCGGCTCCTGTGTGAGGGCTGCGTGGACACGTTCTGTAGGTTGCAGAGCCAGTGCAGGGCATGCAGAGATGACCTACTGAGAGGGGGTGCCTATTCATCTGGGGGAATTTTCCCAGGAGCTGAGATGTGAGCCACACCTTGTATGGCTGTGTGTGGGTGGAGGCAGAAAAGAATAGGGAAAACATAAAAAATCCAGAAGAGTTGCATGCCTCTGGGCAGGGCCATTGTTCAGGGTGCCACTATGATCTGCCACCGGCTCTCCACCTCTTCCACCAGGTGGTCAGCAGCCACTGCGGCCCCAGGGGTCAGGGTTTGAACATTGCCAGGTTCAACCCTTCCCTTAAATCACGCTGCTGAAGGCTGTTCCTGAAGGCTGGGTGGCCTTGTGGTCCTGAGGGCAGCAGGCGCAGGTCCCCACTGGAACCTTCCTCAGCCTCCATTCCTTCTGTGGCAGGAATGTGCCTGTGAGCACTATCTTCCTGGTTCTGGATTCCTCTCTTGTGTCCTTGGCCTTCCACTGGAAAGACTCTCCCATTGTCTAGGGGACCTTGTTGGAGTGGCAGTAACTCCTGTCGCCAGCACAGCCACCATGCAGGCTGGCTGGCCGCCCTTCCCGGCTCCCTAAGCCCTGAGCGCAGTGGCAGGGAAAGGCACCTCCGCTGCCCCGTGTGGCCCTCCAGGAACAGGCCACCTACGCGTCTCCCCCTTCCACTGCTGGACCCTGGCAAGGTCCTGGCAGAGGACAGGCACTCAGTGGGCATCTGTGGCCCCCAGAGCACCACCTCTTCCCCACCCAGCCGCGGTTCTGCAGAGTCGGACAGTGAAGAAGGACCCGTGTGGAGAGAGAGCAGAGCGCGCCCTCCAGCCAGCGGAGGATCTGCCCGTTGTCCTTTCTCAAGCCCCTGAGGGGGTGCCAGTGAGGGACAGCTGGTTCCCTCACCCTGCCTCCCACTCTTCATCCAGTCGAAAGGAAAACGTTGAGGAGTGACACCGAGTCTGTGCTTCTCGTCGTCAGCGCGTCCCCAACGGCGTCAGTGAGCAACTGCTCCCCAGAGCCTTCGCCAGGGTCTCCTGCGCCACACCCTGCCCTGGGTGGGACGGAGGATCCATCACACAGGCGGGGGCCCTGCCTTATATTTTCCTGGGTAGTTTTATAGCTAATTAATCAGGTGACCATCTACACTAAAAAGCTCTAAAACCACAAAAACCAATGGTCATTTTCTTTCAGACCAGGTGCCACAGGCCGGGGGTGAGAAGGGAACTGATGAAAACCCTAGCACGGCTGCCCAGGAGCCAAGGCCAACTCACGGTACGCCTCCCGCCTCACGTCCCTCAAAAGCAAAAGTGACTGGAAAGTCTCTATAATTCAAATCTGGAGGTGGGTCGTCAAATGTAATGTCAGTGAAAGAATCTGTGAAAATTGTATCTGGAATTTAAGTTTCCCTGAAAATAAGAAAATAACTTGAAGAGAGCAGAGAGGCTTACACTGTCCTTAAAATGAACCACCCTCGTCCGGACCAGCGAACCAGAGCAGCAGACCAGGCCTGGCGGGTCGCGAGGCCCGG
Organism: Sciurus carolinensis; assembly: GCF_902686445.1. Taxonomy (NCBI): domain Eukaryota; kingdom Metazoa; phylum Chordata; class Mammalia; order Rodentia; family Sciuridae; genus Sciurus; species Sciurus carolinensis. The sequence continues at coordinate 172,907,779 of NC_062217.1, read as the reverse complement.
GGCACAGGCACGCTCTTCTGCAGGCTCTGGGCCCCAGGCCTCTGCGGAGCCCTGCCTGGAACCTGCAGGGCTCCGTCACCTGGGTGTCTCCTGGGGCCTGTGCGGAGCCGGCGCAGTGCCAGCCGGGCTGCCTGTCCCTCCTGGCTCTGCCTCGGTCCTGGATCCACTCAGTCCCCTGGCCCCTCCTCAGCACGTGGCCAGGCCTGGGGCAGCTCCTGAGACCTGGCATTGATCTCCCAGCACTCGTTTACCCGCGTTTTTCCATTCATTCCCTCCATCCTCAGTAAACTGTCCAAAACGCTGCCTCCAACACCTTTGCCCTCCTCAAATGTGCAGTGGCCTCTGTCACCTGCAGATCACATCCCAGCTCCTCCAGGGTCTCCTCTCCTACCTCACCTATCTACCCACCTGAGCATCGTGGCCCCTCTCCAGTGAGGGCTCTCTGGGGAGACCAGTTCCCCCGTGTTGACATGCCCCCTGTCCCTGCTAAGCCTGCTTCCTCCTTCTCTTGATGGTTTTCCCACCCTGGGGAGCCCCTTGGTCTCCCTGCTCCAGCCTCTTCTGGGTCAGCCTCCATAGTGGGCAGAGAAGTGTTTGGAATGTAAGCAACGAGCCAGCTAAACAGGGCCCACTTGTTGGCTATGTGATCCGCTGTTCTGACCTCTGTGCCTCCGTTTGCTCATCTGTAAACACTGTGACCTGCATCTTATGAGCTGCTGTAATGATTTCTGAACTCTTAGCACAGTGCTGGGAGCGAGGCCTGTATTGTGTCAGCTCCTGGCACACACCGCCTGCTGTCACGGCGCCTCCTCCAGGAAGCTTTCCCACCCTGGGCTCTTGTACCCGAACGCTACGCGGCAGGGCCCCACCTCACCTTCTTTACAGTACATCCATTCCGAGCCTGGCCTCAACCACCTGAGACTGGGGTGGTTCTTCTTGACACCCAGGCTAGGTGATGAACTTTGACAGAGGAAAGTTGTGTGTCCTGCCTTTTCATGCTCCAAGCCCCAAGCACGTGGGAACCCTGTTCCTTGACTCTCACATTGCTTGGTTTCCAGTGACTTTTGCACAGTTGGTAGGAAGCTTGGTGAAGGACTGGAGCTCCTCACATCCTTCATGAACTTTACCAGGTGGTTGGAGCAAATCCCCCAACTGTGATTCCTGGATAAGATGAGGACCGAGAAGTCTGCAGAAGCCATTACTGCTTTTGCCAAAATACAGAATTGAAGACATTGTACCTCCATATGCAAAAGACCACTTAGCCGTCCCAAGAGGAGGTGAAGGCTCACATGGGCTTTCTATCAGGCCTGTGAGCTGTCCATTTTCTTTGGACTGAATTGAGTCAATTTCATCAAAATTGAAGAAGCAGTTGTGCATGTAGATATAGTCTCTGATGGTGAATTTAATCAAGTCCAAATGTCACATCTGTAGGGATTCAAACCACCACCAATTTTTTCTTTACTGCCAATTCAAGACTTGCATACATTTTTTTTAATCCGATGGTCTTAGCCAGTTTATCTTCCTTGTCTTGCATATCCAAAAGCCAGATCTCCCCACCAGAAGACTCCAGGAGCTCACCTGCCTGAGAGGGTTTGCTCTCCGCAGGGCCTTAAGCATTCCTGGGTTGAAATAAGGTGCCGAAGGGAGAAGGATTAATCCCCCTGCCACCCATGGGTGCACCGCAGCTTGAAGGGACTTGGTTAATTCACGCCCTTAACAGGGCTTCATCCTTCAACCTGACCCAGTAGTAAATGGCAGTGTGCAAAACCCTCTCAGAAGAGGCAATTCAGCGTTTGCAGGACGTGGGGCTCCATTTACGGTGCCGAGGGAGAAAATTTTCCTAAATGGGCTGATGGTGCACAGAAAGAGTGAAGTGACTTCCCCCGGCTAAGGCTTGGGAAGCCGCCGAGTCAGGAGGGACCGCTGGGCACCTCAGCCCTCCCCACCCTTCCTGCCAAGCCCTGGGCGGAGTGTGGGAGGCACGGAGCCCGGCCCTCACTCCGCAGGTGTGCACTGCCAGCTGCCAGCTGCATTCCTCGTGCACAGTCCTTCTGGGGCAGTCCGCCCGCCGCTGCTGTCCTCAGCCTCTGGGTGTGGAGGACGTTCCATGACCACACGCCTCGCCTCCTGCTGCACATGAGGCCCATCCACAGAAACCATGTTAGCATGTTTGTGCTTTAAAGGCAGCGTCCCTGCTGTGTGGGGCGAGCAATCCAATCCTTAGGCCTTCAGTATTTGTCGCTCCTAAATGAACTAGATATGCTGTACGATGGAATTACTAGATTTGTATTAAATTGCAGCTCAGGGACCCATCACCGTGTGATGCGAGCTACTTCCCACTTGCTTTGTTTATCACAGAGAAGGGAACTGAATTAGCATAAAATGCTACCGAGTAGTAAAGAGGATTTTTTAGACCCTATCTCTTTGACCTACTGTTGACCTGGTCTAATTCGTATTCTCTCTGGGACGTTTTAACAGATGATTTTCCTTGTTAAAATTAGGTCAGATTAGAGAATTATGACTTACCATTTATTCTGCTCAAAAGACAACCATTTCTGCTTCTGAAATAATAGCCCTATCTTCCTTGAGATCTTCCCTGCTAAATAAGAGCACGTGTCCCACTTTGCTCCTAAGACGCCAGCTTCCTCTGGCAAAAGCGGATGCTTGAGGGAGCATTTACCCAGCACTGAGTCTGAGATGCTGGTCACTTGTAAATCGTCTATTGGAATTAGATCCCAGTCTTTGAAAGGAATACTAAGACTGTGAGTAACATGTGCCTGGAGCCCTGGCCGGTGTGAGCGCAGTGCCTCCCAATCAGGGCTAGGGCGCTCCACTCTTGCCGAAGGTCCCCCGCTGTCACCTCCTTTTCTCTCCCCAGGGCACAAGGGACCTTCTTTAGGCAAGAGAGTTGCAAAACGGAACTGACAAAAATGATTGGTGATCTGTTATTTAGATACTGCATCATTTTATAATTGATACACAGTTTTAGTATTTGTGTGTGTTTTAAAAACAAAACTCGGGTCTAGTCATTTTCCTGGCAGAGGATGATGCACGCACACGTACACAAAAGGATCTTGGTAAAAATCAAGCTCTTGATGACTACCTTGCCAGACTGGCCCAGTGTCCTGCGGGTGTAGACGTGTGTCCCGGCGTGAGGCGTGAGCATGCAGGGCACACGTGGACTGAGCCCACGGAACAGGGTTCCAGTACTCCTTTCAAAAATGAACCAGGAAGCCCACTGCAGCAGTGCTCCGCGCAGCCCCAAACTGATTAATTGCAATGCCAAACAGCTTTATTCTGCTTAATAAGAAATTAGATCGCAATGGGGATTTGCAGAAATTACCTTGAAATGTTTGTGTGTTTGAATGATTGAACAATTTGTGCTAAAAATTACGTTACCCGGGTTTGAATCCTAAGCTTGTGAACAAACGCATGTGGGGCTCATCAGTATTCCAGAAAGAAAACCCTCTCGGCTCTCAGCCTGGACCGACGGGCACAGGACGGGCTTTCCGGCCACTGCAAGTTTGCTGATGGCCCCATTGTCCACCCCTCTGCACGGACAACCCAACTGTTAATTGGGAATTAATTAAACCTTAATACTTACCCTGGATGAACTCGGGGCTGGGACAGCACCATTTAATTATTCACCAGTGCTCTCTATTATACATGTGGTTTGCAGGGCAGTGTCGAAGACGATGTCCAGCCCATTAAAACCTGGGCTTTGAATGCGCCGAAGCAGCGGCGGCAGAAATTTAAGGGCACCCGCTCGGTTTCATTAGGAGGCAAAACCCAGCCGACGCGTGGCTCCTTGAGCAACTTCTGAAAATCTTTTAAGTCAACCTTGTGTTTAGTCAACAGGGGAGGTTTGACCCCTCACCTCCCAACAACCACCCGTTTCATTATTTATCTGAGGGAATCAGACAGTTTTTGTTCTTTCACAAAAGTCCCTGACACCAGGATATTTTTAATAGTTGGAATTCTTCATTCTTGTCACTATTCCTTTTGAAAACACAGGTATTTTCATACCCGGCGTAGCTAATGAGTGAAACTTCAGAATCCGCCTCTCCTCAGAATCTCGGCGAGGGCTGGAGAAGCCCCACTAGTGAGGAACATGAAAATTAATTATTGAGCTCCTTGTTTCATCCTCCTCGTCTGTTTGATATTCTCCAGCTCAGGAGTCAGACAATTAGATGACCCCTCCCCCGTGGAATGGCGGGGCTCCGCGCCCCACCCGCTCCGAGCCCGCAGCCTGTCTGTTTGCAAGGGTGAATTGGGGGAGCGGAGCAGACGGGGAGGAGGGCAGAACTGAACAAAAAGGCCGGGCTGCTCTCCTCCGCACGGGCTTGTTAAAGAGCCGCTGCAGAACGGCCCTTCCTGCGGTGCTGGTTTAAATGTCTTTGTGGCCCTTTTGTTGCCAGAATGGAAGATCCTTGCGGCAAAGACCCGCACCACTCTCCCACCACCCTGGACTGGGCTTCCAGGCAAGCTTTTCCTTCCCGTCGTTTTATCATTTCCTCCCGTTTCTCAGATAAATATATAAAACCTCCTCGCCGCTAGTGAAGATAGCCGGATCAATTAATGTGTTTTATTGAACAATAAAGCTGTCATCCTCTGAACTGGGCTGGTTGCATCTCAAGCCAAGGTAGTGTTCAAGCTCATCCGATCCCATGTTTAGGTAGTGGGCCTGTGCGGTGCACACATGTGTGCACGACCTAAACACATGAGCGTGTGTGTGTATACACACTCATACTTGGGCTCCAGTTTTGTTTTGCTTGACATACACCAAAGAAGAGAGCATGGAGGCATGCCGGGCCCAGTAAAAGTGACACTCGAGTCCTCTCCCTCCAGCGAGGGTTGGTCGCTCCACTTAGGGACCTTGAATTCTCCGCAGTGCTCAGGAAACTCAGCATGATGCGGGGAGTTGCTCCTCTGTATTGGTGGGGGCTACATGGTGGATTCAACAGTATTGAAAATACTGTTAAGTGTGCCTGTACTGAACATGTTCAGGCCTCGCCCTTGTCATTTCTCCTACACAGTCCAGCACGATGGCTCTTTGCCCCTCATCAGGTACGGCACAGGGAGGGGGCAGAAAGAGAACTGGCCTAGTGGAGAGCCCGTGAGCCAGGAGACTTGGCCCCCTACTCTCTGAACCTTATTAAATTTAGGAGAATCACAGGAGGGCAGGAGGGAGGTGACACTGTTCTCCAGAGAGGAAAGTAACTGACTCTGGGTTTGCAGGTGCCTGTGAAACCAGGGCACACCGCTGCCTGCCTGCCCTTGGCACCCTGCTGCCTGGCCTCCAGAACCAGGGGTGTAGTTTGCTTGGCACCTGGGGCCTGCTGGGTGCCAGGTTCTGGGGCACTGCACTCAGGACCCAGGCTGAGAAGCCTCTCTAAGCTCCTCAGGCTCGCCACTCTTCCTCCCAGAGCCCCGAGTCTCCTGCAGAACGCCTCCACGCTCCCGGACCACTGTGTGCTGGCACGCACGCTCTCCCGCACCGCACCGAGAACAGCCCACACAGCGGCACACACCCACACGCACGCAGAGGCGCTCACACCACACATGCACACCCACACGCTCACACGCACCCAGCACACACACACGCACCCAGTCGCACCATCACGCACACTTTTCTGTTCATTTATTTGCTTCATGTCCCTGTCCCCTCCCACTGCACTCAGTACAGGAACAGGTGACAGGATGGAAGACAGGTAACCTGGGAGGCGATCAGCACTTATTTATTGAACTGGTGTGTTCATTCGCGGGTCGCCAGGCACTGTGACTGAGGGCAGAAGACCCCTGGGTGCCCTCCCGGGCCCTGGGCTGGCTGGAGGCCTCAGGGCTGTGCTGCCACATGAGGGACGCACCTGGGAGGCCACTGTGTCTGGGCTCTGTGGCCCTCCCAGTCTGGCCCCAGTTTCAGTTCCTTCCCGACCTGCCTGGGTGTCCTTCTCCCCAGGAGCACGGGGAGGACAGGTGGAGGGAGGGGAGGGAAAAATGTCACCGAGTGCCTCCTGCCCCCACCCCTGCACGCACACGTAGGTGCACTCACATGCACGTACACGCAGGCACACTCACGCATACAGGCACGCATGTGTGCGCATGTAAGTCATGCATGCACACAGTTCACACACATGTGCAGCACTCACACATGCGCACACAGACCCACTTGCACACACATGCACACCCACGGGCTCATGTGCACACATCATGTACACACATGGAAAGGTTCAGGCCCACATGCACACATGCACATGCATGTGCGTGCACATCCTGTCAGAGGGAAGGTCAGCTCTCCCTGTGCAGGATTCAGCTCCTTTTCTGGAAGGCAGGGGTCTTCCCAGAAGCCCTGGATCCTGACCTCAGAAAGAAGAATCCCTCACATTTGGGGAGCGTGTCCTTGAGCCACGGCTAGGCCACAGCACAGTGGACTGGAAGGGAAGAGGAAGACGGTTCCCCTGGCAAGTGTCCCCTGGCAAGTTCCACCTACAAGAGGAACTCTGTCCCCAGCCGCCCTCCCTCTAGGGCCTGGGTGAGAGTCGGATGAGCTGAAGGTCACACGACCGGCTGGGCCTCCAAGGCCGTGGGATGGTGGGGCAGCAGCGCACCTGTGTCCCTGCCTCCTGGGGTGCCTGGGAGCTCGCCCTCCTTCCCCGGGCTGTGGCATGAAATCCACCTGCCCAGGATTCAGATCCAGGTGCCTCCCTCATGGAACTGGACAGCTGCTGGGAGAAGGGCAGCCGCTCGTCCCTCCCAGGACCATGTCAGCCCCACATGTGTGCATTCTGCCACTGGCCTAGGCCACTGATGTGCCCACCAGGGGCAGACCAGGCAGGCTCTTTGGCCCCTGGAAGGGCACTGAGCAGGGGAAGATCGCACCTTTAAAAATACCTTTCTTGGTGTAGCAAAGAACGAAACTCACTGTGGCTGTGGATCATTTTAAGGCTCAGTGACAAACCTGGCCCAATGGGCCTATGATGGCAGAACAGAGGGACCCAAGCCAGGCCTGGGAAAGCCGCAGAGGCTGGTCAGCCATGTGCTCCTTGCGATGTCCTTGGGCGTCACGTGGCCAGAGACCAGGCCTGTGGCACTCAGGTCAGGGGGAAGGGCACAACTCACGCCAAGCTTCCCCTCTTGTGGCCGTGGCCACTATGCATCTTCCTGGGAGGATCATGGGAAGACGCTGCATCTGCGGCCCAGAGTTTAGTCTTTTGTACCAGAAGCCAGCTTCAAGAGATCGGAATGTCACTTCTAGAGGGATCCGTTGGCTTTGTGCATATGTAACCGCAGATCTAAGATCTTTATTTAAATGTATTACCCGAACACAAAGGGGGATGGGAGAAAAGGCGCAGAGTCTCGTTGTTGTGATCTACATGAAAGGCAGTTATCCACGATCACCGAGCTCCGGCGGCCTCCTCCTCCTCCCTGCGCCTCGGCAGCAAGGAACATCCCACTGCTGCAGGCCAGGTCAGCCGCTTGAAGAGGGCGGCCCCAGGCAGGGAGCCCTGTGCCTGCTGGATTCCGGGCAGCGGGGAGTCCATGCTCCTTCCTCTCGGCCTGCCTCTGTGTCTAGCATCCTCTCGTCGAGGTGACAGGGACCAGGGAGAGAGGACTTTTGCTGATAGAATTATCAAGAAAGAGGTGATAGAACAAATTGAGAAATTAAATTGTAATAAATTACTGGGGCCAGATGGTATTCATCTGAGAGTTGTAGAGGAACGAAAGAGTGAAATAGAAGCAACTAATAAAAATATATAATTTAGCTTTTAAGGAGGCAATGGTCACCAAAGGACAGCCAGTTGCAGAACTGACATTACGGTAATCACAGGCCAAAGTCAGTGTGTGAGCCTTTTAATTATTTTGCAGTTGATTCCTCAAACCTATGACATATACAGAAATGCCCCTGAGTTGTGTGTTAATAGCTCAGAAGAGAAGATAAATGTTTGTATGGAAATCATGCCAAAGTTTTTATGTTGGGAAGGAAAAACAAACAAAACAGTAACTTGGTGACCCTGTAGAAATTGTGATGGAAAAAGCGTTCACAACATTTGTAACACAGAGGTCAGACGGGTCAAAGAATGAAGCAATAATCTGGAACCGTCTGGCTCCTGAAGTCCACAGCACCAGCCTCCCGTGGGCTGTGTCCCCCGAACTGAAGGTGACCTTTCCTCTAGTAGATGCTTATTTTTGCTCAGAGATGTCTGATACCCTAGCCTAGTTGAAAAAATAAATACTTAAGAAGACCTCTTGAAGTCAAAAAGCAAATTGGGTGAAAATAATTGCAATAAATATGACCAAGGATTAAACATAATATGCAAAAAGCTGGTTACAAATGAGCAAGAAAACCTGAATAGCCACTCAATAAATGAGCAGAGAGTATAAATAAGTCACTGAAAAGAAAACACAGACAACTAGTAAGTGGAAGAGAAAATTTCAGCCTTAACTAGAGATCAAAAAATGTGAATGTGAACAAATTTTAGGACATAATTTTCTACCCCAGATGTTAGCAAAGTACTAATGGTAGCATCCTCTGCTGCAGCCTGGACGCCTCAGGATGCAGGAGAAGGTGACAACTGCCACAGCCTTCAGGGTGGATGCTTGACAGCAAGTGTCAAGAGCCTTAGGAACTGTGCCGTTTGGCTCTGGAGCTGAGAAAACACCTCTGGATAGAGGGAGGTGATCCCGAGGACAGCTGGGCCTTATACACAGGCTGCTCGTCATCCTGACACACAGGGCCCATGTTCTCACTGAGACCTGGGAGCCAGGGAGAGGGACCCGTCCAGGGAATGCAACATGCGTCAGTCTTTCAAAATACTGAGTAAGACACACAGGCTAAGGCTCTGTGGGGTCGAGAAACTTGAAGGACACAGGTGGCAGTGTTCACGGCGCCTTCTCTCGATGGCCAGTTTGCAGGTGAGCCCCATTCCTTCTCCGTAGTTTTCTGAGCACTTAATATTCATGACTGTCACTGTGGCCCCAAGAAAATCAATTTCACCAACCAACTCTAATGTCTTCATTTTCCACTTTCCAGAGCAAATTAAACTATGTGCTAAACGAGGTCCTTGGACTCAGAGAGACTGAGCCATTACCCACGCCACAGCACGGGTCAGCACTGAGCTCGGTCACTGCACTAGCTGGTAGCACTGTGCATACCTGTGCTCGTTTTGACGTGAGCTCCCATC